>NC_092860.1:100494961-100515185 GCF_032062135.1 Pyxicephalus adspersus
AAAACATGTATGTATGCATTTAGATGTGTGTACATATACATAGAAAAAATAAATTATAGGAAGAAATAGGCAAAGAGGGCTTTTTGGACCATACTGCTTCACATGCTTCAAATTGGAAAGATTGCCTATTTCTTCCTATGATTTCTGATGTCATGAGCTTGGCTACAAGCAACATTCATGGATGATATTGCTTCTGGTTAAAGGAGGAATCCTCCAGATTAAAAAAAACAAAATTAATTTTATAATCTATACAAAGGCCTAATCTAGCACGTTAGTCCATAATTCCAAAAAGAAATTTTAAATAATAAAAAAAAAAGACTAAAATGTTGTTATCCGCATAATTATGCACTAAAAACTCAGCTGTTTACATGCGAGTATTGATACGCATACTGTAGGCGTGCGTGCAAATGCGTAGCATACGCACGTTTTCCAGTAGGCGGAAGTAAACTCGGAAGTTTCATATCTTCATTATCAACATGAGCGCCTGTTGTTTTCAGAGAGGGACCTGAGCTTTATTATTCAGGTAAGTGTATTTTTTTTGGGGGGGGGGGTTCTTTTTAGTTGCATGTCCACGCATGCACATTTAAATGTTTGTTTACACATCATATAAATATGTGCTAAGGCTGCTTCTCATATTCATCAGCCTAAAAACTCACCGTCTTTAATCCTTCAGATGTCCTAAACCCTTGTTTGTGACAACTTGAAATTTTGAGGGAACACTGAGGATCCTACTATCTACTACTAAACCACATTTCTTGTAGGTTGTTGCTGTTTCAAAGCAAGTGCATCTAAAAGGCCAAAAGCGAAAAAGGCTCATTCATGCTCCCCTGGGTCACTTACCCAGAATTAAAAAAAATCTAAGCAAGATTTTGTTGTCTTTTTCTTTTTGTAAATTGGTTTCAAACAAAAACAAAACACAAAGTCACACATTTAAAAACATCCCGACTGGCTTTCCTTCACATCCTTGGTTCTCCTTTACAAAACAAAAACTTCCAAAAAAATTAGTTTTTACACAATGGTTGTTTGAACAGTACAATATTTCACATGCTCTTATCCTACACCAACCTGTTTTGAAGCTTGGAAGAGTTGACACCATTCCTGCATTCCTTTCTGGTCATCTCTTCCAGACTATCATGTAGTAACATACTTGGGGTATGATAGATATGTCCTCTTCAAACTAAATGTGATTGTAACATCATTCAACAATACATTTTGCATTCAATACACAGCTGAACCCCTTAGTACAGGAGTGCCCACACTTTTTTGGCTTGTGAGCTACTTTCAAAATGATCTACCAACAATAAAAATGCTAAACATATATTTATTTACATATATACTGAGTATACTTTACATTGCAAAGTACGGTATAATGTAACATAAAAATGTAGCACTTACCCAAAAAAATCAAGCACTAAAGACCTTAATTATTTCATTTATTAATTATGCAGGCGAATAAATAATTGATCTGTAATGCAACTTTAATTGATTGACCTGTAATGGACTGTAAATGTGCACAGAACAGGGAGCAGGTGTGCGCTAATTAGTTGCTATCACCTTAACATTGACAGCTCCTCCAACAACAACAACAACAGATCCTCCTTAATCGCGCAGCTGCAAACTAATCCTCTTAATTGGCGAAATCCAGCTTGCAAGTGATGGTGAGTATACTAGCATCCGACTCCGGCTCACGGATATAGGCCTTGTATATAGGTGTGTAAATATGCGCATCAAGCTTCCGCGCACTTGTTAAATCAGGCCCTATAAATGTACATGCAAAGACCTAGTTCTTTTTTTTCTGCTAAAATGGAATTATGTTTATTTACTGAATATTTTTTAAGCATAATTGTACATTTAGTACAGGTATTCAATAACCCTCCATACCCTAACTCTCCCCTATCCAAAATAACGGGCTAACCTGCCCAAGTTTACTGTAAATCACCAAGGGTTTGACAATGCCAAATTTTACTGCAACTTCAGTTGGATTGGTCCTGGTATTTTTTATTATTATTATTTCAAGGTCAACTCTTACACCGACATATCCAAGTTTTGCAAATTCCAACTTTTTAAGTTACAGTCAATGGAAAAGTTAGAATTGTGTCAGACCTACTAGAGCATGTTCTCAAAGAAAAAATGTGGAAAGGCATTTTTTGTTAAAAAGTTTAGTGAAAATATAGGCAGGGATTGCCTTTTTCAAATTTAGGCTAATTCAGACCACAAACCTTTTATGTTAATTGCAAAGTCTCTGAACTGTTTATTGTCACTTATATTGCTGTGTATGGGGTGGTCAAGGGTATCTATGGGAGCATTTCTCAAGTGAATTTCTGTTAATAACATGGCTGTAGAATGTGTTTTTTTAAATAGTAACAAAAAAATGCTTGGGGTTCTGGCTGTTTTTTTTAATCCAGGCCCTTAAATCGATTTAAGAATTTCATAGATGTTAAATAGGGCAGTGTGCATGGGTGCCCCTCTCCTATACAGAAAAAGGTCCTTTTGTAATCTGATTTGCTGAAAATCCTTTCCCTTATGATAAAAACCAGACTCCTACCTGCCCCCTACAGTAGAGGAGTCTCATCCATACAACATAACTCTGCTAATACTTACTTTTTTAGAATCAAGCAATGTGTAAAGTCTCCAGCTTGACTCCAGTCTCCAGTATTCCAGATTGTTAAATTTGTTTAGCCTAGGAAGATGGAGGCAGCTGTCACCGCCTACCCTCATGTGTGATTGGCCAAATCAATCTAAACAATACTAATATGAACCCTGTGTTGCCTCAAACTGAGGATAGGTACATTGCACAGTCTGACCTTAGGTAAGTTTGCTAGGATGTCCACCCTTTGGAAGATTGGCAACTGTCTTTAATGTTTTCCTCTAGTGAATAACCTTTCTTATGGTAGAATGATGGACTTCAAATTGTTTGGAAATGGCTTTGTAGCCCTTCCCAGATTGGTGGGCAGATGCAATTGCTTCTCTAAGACCATTACTAAAGTCTTTCGTCCTTGGCATTGTGTTAAAACAATTGTTGATGATCAGTTAATCAAGTGTATTTCCATATCAGCAGCTAGCTGCTACCTACCCTTTTCATTCTAAGTCAAGTGGTGTTTACTTCATGTTTTTCATGTGCTGCTTCAGCATTTTGACTTAGTCTTTGTTAATAAATAATGACATGATGCAATATGTAATGTATTCATTTGAGGTTATATTTAAACTAAAGCACATTTTTTTAATGTCCTGATACGCAAAAGCCTTACAACTGAAAGATGGGTAATGAAGAAAAAAAAATTACACCAGCTAATAAATCAATTGTGCAGTTTGTGGAGTTGTATACATAATGAGTGGGCAGCATCCAGCTAGATATAAAATTTTGAATGGACAATATAGGCAAAATACACATTACACAGTATGCTAAAAAAGGCTTTCTACAGGGAAATGAGTTCAGATTCTATTCTTGCTTATTACCACTTCTTGCCTAGGAGCTACTTAGGAGGACTGTTGTGCTGAGATTTACTGTACATGAGAGTTCTGTATTGAGATCTGCTGTCCCAATTATTTCCCTAGCCCTTCCTGGTAGCTCTTTGAACTAGAATAACTTTGTATAAGAACTATTGGATAAGAAAATTGTTTTTTAATACAAATATAGATATTTTGCTTGTTTTGTGGATTGCAGACAAGTTTTATCCTATAGGAGTATGAAATCATTTCAATCTAGACATACAAATATTTTTTAAAATATTATCTAGAAATTCTATGTCAAGATAACACAACATTTCCAAGAGAATAAAGCTCATTATCATTGAAAAGCCAAGCTAAATTAGAGCAAATGTTTCAGCAAATGTTTGAAAATACAGTTAGCATTTGCTTTAGTTAATCAAGTGGTCTGTGGTGGTGTTTGATGTTTATTTTATGGTGCAGCCAAATATATGTTATAGTAGTTTGATACATAACAGGGCCCTTGTGTTTCATGGTTTACTTCTATTTTTTAAAAGAGCTTTTAGTTACTATGAAAGATAGAGAGAAGTCTTATAAAGAATTTATGTTTAAATACCGAATACAGAATCAAAGCTTTCTAACGTTTAAACATAACTAGTAACACAGACAAAATAACGAAAATGAGTGACTAGAGAATGTACAAATGAAAAGCTAGTCACATCCATGCAAGTTACTAACAATTTCATGAATATGGCAGATTACATGAGGGTACAAATAAAAAGCAAAATCCAGAAAAAAAGATCAAGCAGAGTTTAAAAGGGAACAGATGAAAAGCAGGATCCAGCAACAAAAGCAACAGGTAGACATCAGCATAATGAGGAGACAGAAAAAACTGAACTTTAATAGTAAGTCACACCCAGTCAACTACACGAACGCCAGTCACAGGTGGTCTGCAGATCAGAGTAGAGACAGAAAGGTGAACCTGTACAGTATCTACATCAATGGCCCCTCTGCCTTCTCTATTGCAGTTCATGATTCTTTAATGTGGTGCTTAATATTTTCTGCCAAATATCTTTTTTTTATTTTCTCCTGTTTATTGTCGGGTAATTCAAGAGGTTCAATGTTCTCTGTAGTCAGAAAACCATGATCATTCTTCAAAATGGTGCTCGTGATTTCTGTTTATTGTTGGGTAATCCAAGAGGCCGGTTATCCTCTGCAGATGGAACACCATGAAGCCTTGGCATGGTGTTTTAATGGCCTCTAAAAGCATAATTTTTCGAAGAAAAATATTATTTTTTGCAGGTAGCATTATTAGTGAGTCTCACTATTTACAGGTGCAGATTCTGCCTGAAACAAAAAATAAACCTTGAGAAAAAAACATCCGCTGCAAATAGCAACTAATTTGCATATACACATGGATGATCCTTAAAATCTGTAAACACTTATATTATAACATTTTAAGAGTAATGCACAAAAATATAAATGTAAAACAAGTGAAAATGATTAAAAATGCCTGTCAATGTCCAATAAATTGGCAAGCTGATTCAAAAATATTTATAGATATTTGCTAGTATCGAACCTAGCTGATTTCCTAATTCCTCTCTAACACCAAACCTAAAAATAGAAGCACTGTTTAAAATGTGTTTTCATGGTGATGTATGCTTGTTTACGCATTTACTGTGGAAAACTCTCATTTTGCACTTGTATTAGGCATTAGGAATAGCTTTTAACTGAAATCTGTCACTGAATGACTTAAATAGTATGCTTAACCAAATAACTTAATATGAGATTAATCCAGCAAAGGTCTTGCCTATTGAAATGTAAATGTCTGTAAGTAATGCCATTTTCTAAAACATAAATCGCTCTTTCAGAGGGCCATCAAGCATTCTGCTATGTTATAAACACAAATTATTTATTAACTTGCTGTGTCCATTCAAATTACATTGATATTCACAATGCAGCTCATTTTTACACATCATATATTAACTTTGTTTTGTCTAAAATAAAAATATGATCCTTAGGGAACAACATCTGCTGTGCAAAGCAATTCAACCACAATTCTTCGCTTGTCTTCATTAGCAGAGGAGCCAAAGAAACGATGACCTTTCCTTGTTTATTTCTAAAGTGTGAGCATGAATGCTACACTGAATTCTTTGACAGAAAAAAATACAGAATATTGAAAAGGTCAAGGTAGTATGCCATGCTACTACTGTGTAATTAACAGAGCATTCTCTCTCATCTCGGCATGATAGCTCATTCTTGTAGTTAATGTAGCTCTTACAAACAACATGCAGAGATTAGGAGGCTGCCAGCAAAATATCAAGAAAGACCAGTTTTCACTTGGGAATGTCAGACAATGCAAAACTTTCTCCTAGCTATCACTCTTCCTAAGAAATGTATGGCTTTACCTAATTTTTTAATGTCATTTGGAAAGTTACTGTTTTAATTACTAATTCTTTGTTCAAGCTTATTTGTGTTACTCATTTTACAAGATAAGGCTTATGTTACTTTGAAAATCTAGATTTGTCATGTGGAAAATATAAGGACACCCCTACATTTACCACCACTTCAAATCTATAAAAAAAGAATCAGGTGTTCAAGATTAGGTGTTTACAATAAGCTGGTGGAACCATGGCTCTACAACCCTTTCTTTGCTAAGGATGTAAGTCATATGACAGAACAGAATTGCTTGTAAGTGGCTATAGCCACCATGAGTTTACCTGACATGGTGCCAGGTACTTGGCTATTTTGTAAATAAATATTATTGGTGGCTAAGAAGCCAATTTGTTTAAAATAAAATTAAAAAATGTACATTGGGCAATATGTTAGATCCTACTGTCTTCTACTGTCTAGCTTTTACCAAACCTCAAACTGCCATACCTGTATTTTTTATTAGTAAGACGAAACATGATGAAACAACCCCTAATTTTGTGTGGTGGAGAGATTTCTAATTGTTTATTTTATTTGCAGGGCAGGAATTAATAGAAAAGCTCTCTAATGGGTCACGGATCTAAAACAAACAAAATAAATTGTAGTTTTTCATACTATGTAAACTACATAAAAAAGGAGATTGTGGGTTCAGGTGGTGGACAGGTGGTTCGAAATGGAGGGCCGTGGTTATTAGGGGAAAATATTGCATGGGGGTGGTCAAAATGCACATAAGGATTTGATACTGTGAGTTTGTTGGGGGTGGGTGTAGGATGTAATGACATGTTTAAAGAATTTATTGATTGTATCAATGGTATGGTGACTATTGTGGTAACTTATTTTTCATTTAGCAATAAAAACCCAACAGAGGGTTTTACTGTTCTTTACTCTAGTCAAAACTAAAAATTGCTTGTAGCTTTGTGTAAATTTAACTGAAATCTTAAATCTATAAAATGTTATAAACTTTAAAAGCTCTGAACAACACAACCTAAAAAAACTGCTATAGCCACCACATGTAAGAACTGTTTGCAATATATATATATATATATATAGTGAAGGTGCATTTTGCAATATTATACATTTGTGCATTTTGCAATATTATAAAGGTGCATTTTGCAATATTATACATTTAGAGACCACTTAAAGTATTTGTTTCAGTTATATCTTTTCTTTTTTACTTTTGTTTTCTTTTTACTTCAATTTACATTTTACCATTTCATCAAATGTATAACTTGTTAATTTTTTTTGCATAATTTTCTTTGTGCCTTAATTTTCTTTTTATTGCTTCATTTTGATTTTACTGATTAGTGGGCTATTAGAACATGCAAAATATTACTGATGAAAATGACAGAATTAAATTACAAAAATTTAATTAGATGTGTTCTTGTTCATTTATTTCTGAAAGGTTCAATTTTTATTATGTAAACTCAAAACTGTTTTAGTGAAGTTCATTACATGGTTCTTAAGGGAAGCCCTTCACAATATTCTTTAGCTAAAATAAATGTTCATAAAGTACTTTTTCATATTAAAGCTAAGTAGAAGACTAGATATGGCTAATCATGTTAAATATTTCCACAAAGTAAAACAAAATTGAATACCTTTATAAGGAAATGTGTTTTCATATCTAATTTAGAGCCTGTAAAGAAAGTGTATACAAAGATAATTTCATTTCAGTAATCAAAACTGTATGGAAAGCATTTCATCCCCCAGCATCCTATAAAGTTATGCCATTTGATTGTTTTATTAGATGCTTTAGGTATTGCTTTAATGTGTACAAGTGTTCATATAAAAATATATTATATACTATATTATACTCTAAATATATTTTATATTATATTATATATAAATACTATAATATATATATATATATATATATATATATATATATATATATATATATATATAGTGAAGGTGCATTTTGCAATGCATCTCTATGTACCAATAGGTGTGTTACATAAATAGTGCATATTCTTTGTTTTCTTAAATTTTGGTGCATTGCATAGATTTAAATGAAGTGGGTAAATTAGTTTATGTAAAGCAAAAATGTTATTCTTTTTATCACTGCAACATCGTTTAAAAAAAAAGAAGGTGAAGCCCCTTTCTTTTAGTCTTGATCACACAAACTGGGGCACAGTACTACTTTATAGGCAAGTTGTCAACTTTGGGTGTGAATATTTTATTGAAAAGGGTATGTATTTATTTTATTAAATAGGCATCAGTTTTATAAAAGAAATACAATACTGAAGAACAATTGTTATTGGGGTTAAAAGAAACACATGCAGAAATTAAAAGGGCTATTTTTTTTGCGGGCCTAGAGGAAAGGATTGAATGCATGCTGTAGTAGCACGTATTACCAGATCATACTCCATTTGTTGGTTTATGTGACACTTTATGTACTGGACTTATGATATGTAAACATTCTAAAGTATTAGGGATAATCCTGTTAATAGGTTAATCTGCAAATTGTGAAAGCAAAACAAAAAAACAATGGTTGCTTAGAAGAAAAACATACAGGGTGAGTATTATGGTAAATTTTGCTCATATTAATAAATGTGCCTGAAGCATTAAACTATTCCTTTTCATATAAATTAGTTTAAGTCAGCATGACTTTTATGAACAATCAAATAGCAATTTAAAAACTGGTGATATTAGCACATGAGAAAATGCTTTCCAGATTAGATTATTTAGATCATAAAAGCAACTTGATTTTCCTTGCCTAAAGACATTTGCAAAACAGTTGTTTGTAAACTGTATGCTCAGAATATGTACTTATTTTCTCTTTTCATGCAATTAAATTCGAACTTTCAAGGCAATGAGAAATAACACACAAATGCAAATAAAAATGCTGCCATATGCATTTATTTATTAATCAAGATGTTATGAATGAGAACTAGAGCTAACGAAAAACATTTTACCCAGGTTCCAGTCATGTATTTGATAGATGAGTTTTGAATGATTTACCAATCTGATTTGATTGATTATTGATTGCATTCAATATTGCTTTTAAAATGCAATGAGCAAAATATGTGTTTGTTGCGTTGGAACTGGTTTAACATCCCCTAGTTTTGCAGAAGTTGCCTATCAATCTTAGATCTTGCCTGGTCCACATTCATAACAAGTCCAAACTGGATCCATGCTTCTGTCTGTTCAGACATAGGTCTAATATATAAGCCAAATGTCAAATATATATATGTAAAGTCAAAAAGACAACAACTTAAACCCAGTATTGCACTTTATTTCAAGCAAATGTACCAGGCAAGGTCTAAGATTATAGACGACTTCTGCAAAGCTAGGGGATGTTCCATTGTCTCCCATATGGCATCAGAGATGTTTGTTGAGCAGAGAAAGACATGGATCTGGTTTGTGGACCGGTTAAACACAAATGGCAAAGTTAGCTTTCTCCTTATAGAAGGAGGAAAGGGTGGTAGGTTGATACTCCTTTTTCTATCATAAAGATCAGTATTCAATTCTGCCAAGGTCATATAGAGTACAAGAGAAAGACAGCAAACAGAGTTTTTTTGGCAAGATTTGCTCAACAATCTGTAATAATATTTGGTTGTTGAATATAAGTTAAATTCACTTTGTATTACATCACAATCTTTAAGTATCTTTGCCCCCTCCAATATATGGGGAGGGGGGTGGTTGGGGATAGGAAAGTAATTAGGTATAGTATTTTTATGTTGCATGGGTCTCCTAAACTCGACACACTTTGCTTTACTGGCTTCCTCAGACTCATACAGAAGACTCCTAGATACAAACGGGGCTTCCCTGCTCACTTGTGTGCAGGACAAAGGGTTGATGGGGTAGGGGCGGTTTGCATGACTTGCAGAAAAACTCTTTTGCTAAACACAGCTGAGGTTAAGGGTGACCTTCAGGACTGAGCTTTTTCTGCAACATCTTCTAACTCTTTAATGACCAATACAAACTCTGTATATGTTTCTTTTTGCATATCAAAGCACAGCTTTCTCCAGATGTTAATAAATGTCTAGGATCCATAAAGTTTTTTTTTCCTTTGTTTGTGATTACCTAACAGTGAGGATTTTATACAGTAACTGACACCATGCTGCCTAATAATATGTTAAGACAAATATCTGTCCTAATTGCATTTATTAAAATAATGCACCTGTTCTAACTTATCTCGTATGTAAACCAGGGACTACCTGTATACAGAAAAAAAGGACAATAAATCTACAAAAGTACATACAATGTGTGGTATTATGTTCTTAATATGTATACATATTCATAGTAATATACATGTGCTAATATATTCATTATATATTTATAATGATATTAAATATTATATAGTATAATTATTGTAGCAATATGAGTATATAAACAATAGAAATAAAAATTTATGACTTGTGTTGGAGTTATTAAAGGGGTGATGAATGAATCCCAATATATACCATGTGATCCAATAGATAGATACAATAGGTAAAAAAGTGTAATCTTCAGAAACATAAAACACTTATAGTGGTCAATGTGTAAGAGACATATACATTTAATTTTAAAATACTCCATATGACAGAACATTCTAAATAAATAAAGGGAAATTCCAATATTTATCTAAAGGAAGGTAATGGTATATAAAGGAGTTAGTATTTTGCACTAGTATGTCAGGAGTTAGGAGTACGTACCTAATTATCCTCCCTAGCCGTAATCCTGGGCACCACTGGAGGTCGCGTGGGAACGTGGGGACCAGGTAACACTCCCTGGCAATTCCAGCGTGAGTGTGGAATATTAAAATGATAAAAATTTTTAAATGCGCCATTTTGACATTGGTTGACAATGTTAACATGACATTTGACAAGGTTAACAAACAGGGAAATAACTTGTAGCCTTGGAACAGTTGCTGAGGTTGCATCAGAAAGGGGAGAGAATCTCCACCTGTCTACCAAAAAAGTGTACATCAGGAATTACATTGTGTATGCATTCTGAATGCCAAAAGGATCTACTGGTAGATTTAATTATGTTTATATTATTATGTTTTTTAAGATTCAGGGGGTAACTACACTTTTGGGTGCTGCAGAAGAACTGTAAACCAATGTTTAAATATTGCTGAAAATAGACTGGCATTGTCAGAGCATTCAGCCAAGATTTAGGTTTCCTTATTTGTAATAGCATCTTCTCAAATAAAGAAGGTCTACTTGTTGTAATATGCCTGGGCGCACAAATCACAACCAACTCCAGGAATCCCCTCAACAACCTTTATTGCGTAATCCAGATACAGGCCAAGGTCAAACACAAGAAGGTCAGTCCGATAAAGTGAGGTACAGAAGAATGAGGCAGAAGGCGTAGTGAGGGACAATCCAAAGTCAGTGCAGACAGAGTTCATCCAAAGTCAGAAATCAGACTGGGTCGCTGTTAATACTGGTCTGGTGACAAGTCACGGAGGAAGACAACTGAGGTTAACGCGGTAATCAAAAACAAGAACGCACCCAAGCACACTGTAACACAGAGGCCATAACGGGCAATTGTGCTCATGACTAGTGTTGGTCGAATATCTCACTATTCGATTGGACAGCTATTTGATTGAATAGGGTGATATTGTTCAGGTGAATAATGGAAAAATTTGGGTTATTTTTCGGGACCTTGAAGATCTGCAAGAGCCCCGGGTGGAACAAGAGGCGCCTCTTGCAGAAGGACCCTTGGACTGTGGTTTTCTGCTGGAGGCGCGCGCAGTACCGTGCACAGCCGCAGAGATGCAAGGGATGCCGTTTGGCCAGAATGGATCCCTATACTGTGACCAGAGCGGCTGCAGCTCCAGCTGCCCTGCCTGCCACAATGCTTCCCTTCAGGCTGCCTGCGATCCCCAGGGTTGTGGCGAGTGCGGATAATGCGGGATCGCTGGCAGGGTAAGACCTTTACACTTGCTTGCTTTTATCCATTATTAGGTATTTTTAGACTTATATTACATCAGTGGTTAGAACACCTTAACATGTTTCATATAGAGGTGCTTAGTTATAAAGCCTGGGGCCATAAATACCATAGCAGGGGTTCTTGCTGGCACCAGCACTGTTACATTATAAATTGCTTAGCCAGGTTAGATTCTCTATGATAAAAGGTATGGTTGGGCTTTAATTCTCCTCAACATAATCCACCAATCTTTTCCTAAATTTGTTCCTCTGTCCTATAGTTTATTTTATGTTTTGTATGTGTCCCAACAATTTTAGTCTCTACATTTTAAATTGAAAGTATAGTTTATTTCCTAAGAAACATTTCATGTTTGCTCTTCTATATTTCTATTCTATAAAATATACAAGCTGTACACAGAAATTAGGTTTTTTAAACATTATCATAACTTGAGATTATAATCATCGATTTCAGATTTTATTTTTATATACTTCATCAACTGGATGCTCTGCTCATATTTACAGCCTTGTATTTACTTATGCGATTTAAGTATCTTAACAATGAATCTTCTATCTATCCATATGAATCTACCTACCTATTTATGTAACTATTCCTATTTATTCATCTGTTCCTGGAAACAATCTACGATATGCTGAGCTTCCATTTCTACTATTAGTGCAGCAGTATTTTTTTTTCCTTTTTGTAATTTTGTTTTCTTTTCCTTTACTAGATTACTGGTCCTATTTAAAAATGATATTTTTGTGAAAACGCTGGTACTAGTGTTGCCTTTAGTGTATAATAAAATTCTTTACTTATAATTCAAACAGTCACACAGTATATATTTATTTGAAGTAGTCCACAGCTTTTAAGCTTCAAGCTTAGCATTATGGCGTTGAGCTTTAATATACTCCTATTTTATCACACATTGTAATGTCTTGTTCCATATTACTTTCATTGAGTTAAACATCATGACATGCCCACAGTGTATATATGAGCACAGTATATTATGTTCTAAAAATAAAATTTTGCTGAAGCGATAGTTCATACTTCCATCTTATTTTCAGATTTAATGTTGTTATTGGACAAAGAAAAAAAAGATAGAGACACAAATATTTGATTTTCTGTTTTCATTTTATATTTCATAGAGTGTTTATAAAATTGTTTTTTGCTATCAAAGCAGATTGTGAATAACTGTCCATACTGCAATTTCTATAATTGAACTACACACCATAAGGAAGACTCAGCTAAGAAATAAAGTGCTGAAAGGTGTGATGTTTTATAGTTTAAGTGCATTACTACAGTGCGACAATACAGCTAAAATTTATCAAGAAGGGAAGTCCACCTATGTACCTCAAGCTAAATTTATAGATGTATAGACATTTGGAATTACTTCTTGAACTACGTGCAGTGTTTAAAGCCCAACTCCAGGTAAATTTTGTAAAGGTTAAATAGCCTCTCAGATAACCTTTCCCAATGAAAAAACAGATTATGTTTCATGACATTGCCATTGTCTTCATCACAGAGATTCAACCATTGCGAGGATAAGAGGCAAAGTGGAAGAGGACATCATACGCCACGTGACACCTGGAGATTGGGCAGTGTCGGGCTGAGCTCAAAATTGGGCTTTAGGTATTCGGCATCACCTTTGTAGTAGTTATGTTTTAGCAGGCCCACAACCACACTTCCACTTAAAAGCAATAGTAAACACAAAATAAAATAAAACATTTCAACCTTTAGATTCAGAGTCATTTTTATTTTATGTGGTACCATACTGCCAAAATTAAAGCAGTTCATGTATGCAAATGCAGGTCATGCTTACTGTATGTTGCTGCCCTGCCCCTCACTGTTTTGGGGCTGGTGGTTTTGATGGCCCCAACCATGGGATTCCAGTAAAGACCAGAAGCACTGTGCAAAAAAGCATTCATACAGAATTTGTAGTTTGTCCAGAATCTATTAAGAAGGATCCAGTAAGAAGATTTTACTGCCTTCATTTTACACAGATTTACACATGCATGAAAACAAAGTTAAGATTTTTACTGTTCAAAGACATGTTAATTAGAAAGTACACAATAATTTACACTTTACCGTAAAGGTTTTAATAATGAAATCTGTGTGGCATCAAGTCTATTTTTAAAAAAGCTCAAAGCCCCCAATTTTCAGGATGCAGTTAGCAGTTTTATTATCAGATAAAGGTGGCAGATTTTGTAGGACATTTTTCTAACCATTTAAGTATAAACAACTAAAAATGGTGGAACCAAAGAATTGAACTTGGAATAGAATCCAGAAAGGAATGTTGCCAATCTTTAATTAAACACATTTAAAATTGTGTTTAAAAATGTATGCATTTTGGGCAACATCTACTCTACCAAAAATACATACACCAAAAATTTACACAGAAACCATCAGAAGATATCTAACTGATGTCACCAGCCTGCATCTAGCAATTATGAAGAATGTGATTGTAAGGTGTGTCCCCAGTGTATAGTAAGAGTACACTAATATATATAGACATGGTAAAAGGATTGTGCTTTGTACAAATGTTCTTGTCTATGCAGTTGGTTTGAGAATATTAAAAGTGTTCTTATTTGTTTAGATATTAAACTTGTCCTACTTATTATACATACTTTGAAAATCAATACAATGCACGGATTACTGTATATCTCAGCTAGCGAATCTCTTGGGACTCTTCAATAGGTGGAGGCACTTGCCTGTAAGGACAAGACAATGCAGAGTTTATTGCACCTATTTGTTTGACATGATGTGCGTTCTAGTCCATTCAAGTTTATTGGACTGCGACATGCCAACCATACACATTAATACATGAAAACCCTTAAATTAATAAGGCTATCTAGCTGAAATAATGCAGAATCAAAGATTCAGAGGTCACAGGTTATAGGGCACCATGAATATACTTAAAACTAAATTTGCAAAGTTAGGGATAGTAAAAGCATCGTTCTATTTTATCATCAAACAAATATTTTGGAATGGGCTGTACTTAATAATATACAGTATTTATATAGTGCCAACATATTACGCAGCGCCTTGCAAAGTCCATAGTCATGTCACTGGCTGTCCCTCAAAAGAAGCTCACAATCTAATGTCCCTACCATGGTTATGTGTTTAATATAGCCTAAGGTCAATGGTGGGTGGAAGCCAAATAACCTAACCGCATGTTTTTGGAATGTGGGAGGAAATGTGAGTACCCAGAAAAACAGGGAGAACCTTCAAACTCCATGCAGATAGTTTGGACCAGAGGTTTCGACCCTGGGACCTAATGCTGCAAAGGTCAGAGGTCTAACCACTGAGCCACCATGCTACACTGAAATGGACTGGAAAATGGTTGTGCATTGTACCGGATGACATAGGTAAAGGAAAAGGTTGCATGACCAAAGAAGAGGGGTCACTTCCTGGGAGTGATCATCCAGCTGGTAGGAATCCTGAAATAGTGAAGGATGAGGTAAGTAACTATTACAACTGTCTATTACAAGCTTACAAGTCTAAACAAAACAAGCATTAAAATCTTGTTTAGGTGATTTTTAGCACTTTTATACTGGACTGTTTTGTCCATTTTTGACTGGAGTTACATTTTAAAAGCTGCAAATAATAAATATTGTTTAACAGACTAAATTCCAACTATTGTTAAGGAAAACTGTATAATTTTGTCTTTTGCAAACTGTCTAGATGGCTTGGAAATCACATAAAGCTAAGGCTTTGAAAAAATTCCACATTAATTAACTTTAACAAAACTGTAATAAGTTATCATTGTGCATATTATCAGTGCAGCGAACTATTTCACAATTACCATGTGGCCTAAGTGTTTTAGTACAGTAAGTTAAATCTATTATAATATTTTCATAATCGTAGATATCATTAATTTGAATTAACCCTTGAATGGTTTTACAGTTAACTATTAATCAAATAGTTAACAGATATTGGAGCTTATACAAAGTGTAGTTTATATTCATTTGGCTCTGGAGCATTGTGCAGATAATGAAATATTTATATAATTTCCATTGTATTAGTCAATTAGAATGTGACCTTAATGCAAATCAGATAGAATTACCATATGAGTTGATTTTGAGACAAAGAGAGCTCTATGGGGTCTGTGTATAAAGCAGTGATTTGGACATTTACTGAAACATTCTCCAATGAAGAATTAGAAAACACATGAACCTGGAAGATTGTTAACCAGAGAATGTTTTGGTGACAGATCACAGATTTAAAGCAATAATGAGATTTATTGCTTTATAAATGATCATATGTGTGCATGACCTCTTGGTTTTGTTACATGTAATCTTGAACATGTGTTCTTGTTTCTGTCTGGTTTCTGACTTTACTTGTTCCTAACATGCTCTTTGAATTTTCTTTTTTTCTGTTGACAACTCTAGCCAGTTTAGCAGTGTTGGTCGAATATCCCACTATTCGATTTGACAGCTGTTCGATCGAATAGTGAGATATTGTTCAGGTGATCGAATGCCGAATTCGAACACCATTGAAGTCAATGGTGGGGGAATTCAGGGTATTTTTAGGGACTATTAAGGGCTGCAAGAGCAATCAGATTGCTCTTGTAGCCCTTTACTAGTTGTATGTGTCCTGTTCTTGGATAGAGAAACTCTATCCAGGAACACATACTACAGGACTGCAATAGCGATTCTGATTGCTGTTGCTAGTAGTATGTGTTCTTAGATAGAGTTTCTCTATCCAAGAACACAGGCCACTAGATGTGATGAATGAGGAAACTTGTCCCCATTCAACCTTTAATACCCGGGGATCGCCTGCGGTCACAGCTGTGACCGCAAAGTTCCCACGGTCATGTGACCATGGGAACTGAACTGCAGATGAACATCAGATGAACTGCAGATGAACTGCAGCAGACTCTGCTGTAATCATTGAGAAGATGCCAGCTGGCAAGTATCTCTTACTCTGTAACACGCACAGTAATATGATACATTTGTTACATTTTTCTTGCAGTGGATGAAAGAAAAATGTAACAAATTTATCATAATATTTCTGTGCTGGAAAGTGTGTTAAAGAATAAGAGATATCATCATGTCATTGTAGGTTAACCTGTAAAAAAAGAAAAGTTAATAATCACAAACATGCAAAAAATTAATTTACCAATAATTTTAATTTTTTTAACACTTTTTTTTATGCAAATTTTTACCATTGAATCTTGTTTTTTTCGGGTCGGGTCTACCAGAATTCGAACAGCCCTTTTCAGGTTGAATATAAGGACAACCCTAATTCGAACACCAACACTACTATTTAGTTCAGTTATTACTGGACCTATTTTAAACTTGATGCCTCAATTTGTGCTTATGGTCTGGTTTCTTCCAAACATTCCATATATTACCAGATTATAGTTTGAAGCACACAAAATCCATATTTGCAGAATTTATGGTGGTTTGCAGAATGGTGGTTTGCAGCAGTGGAACTACCAAACTCCACTGCTTACAATCATCTCCACTGTTATGCTAAGAAATGGACAATGTAACATTCAGCCTATTGTTAAGGCATACAAATAACAGCTTTCATTGGTTTAGGATTGTCAGAGGTGGTTTCATTTTTACCTACCATGTTGTATAACAATGAATTAAAAGCAAGAACTGAAATAAATATTTGAACTGAATTAAATATTGGATATTAACCTGAATCTAAAAATGATTAGTATTATTTGTTGAATCTGTCTACAGAATTATATCCATGTCCTTACAAACATTTTTTATAAACTATGTAGATTATTTTATAGTTATTAAGTTATAACTTCTAGTGGTCAGTGACAGCCTTCTCCTAGAACTTGCAGAATGCACATTTCCAATCAGTTCTTTCAGCACAAAAAACTGTACCTCTATCTATCTATCTATCTATCTATCTATCTATCTATCTATCTATCTATCTATCTATCTATCATCTATCTAATTCAGAAATATTGTCATAAAAAATATTACTATGTTTTCCTGTATTATGTATGTTTTGTCATCCTTGTGTGACTAGCAGCCCCCCATTATCCCAATGTGGGAATGTGGCAAACATACTGCTACTGTACTGCTCAATGTGCTCTATTATTAAAACAGCAGGCAGTAATGCAAGCCCCATTCTTTATCTGCATTTCAGGCCTAAACTAGTGTGCCTGAGCATGAGTCAAACCACTTATGCAACCTATATCTGTTGTTCTGCTCTATATTTTCTGTCTTCTGAAAGCAATAAGAAGACATTTTCTTAAGATGTTCAGTTTAAGAAAAGAGACATGCACAGTATATGTGTTGCTGTGCATTGGCTGAAATATATAACAGTAACATATTTTATATGCATTAACTCAACCAGGGACGCCATCCAAAAATCCTAGCACTCATACCACTTATATTTCTTGGCCCGCTCTCCCCCTTGTCCAAAGGTTCAAGCATTACAAAAGCCAACCTCTTTTGAACAGGGTCCATAACAGGAGTACCCCTTGTCTTCCTGTGATGACAGCCCTGAACTCAACACACATATGTAAAAGGGCCATTTAGTGTTTTAGAAGCTGCTCCTTCCAAAATAAATAAATATGAAAGTAAGGAAATACAAAGTAATGGGCTTGATTTTCTTAAAAAAAGTCAGATTTGTGTTGAAGCTTTGTTAAATGTATTTATCCAATATCTAAACGAGAAAATTTTTTTCTTTACTTTGTTAAACCCCCAAACAGCCTAAACTTCTTTATTAAATCAACCCCATTGTTACTTTTGTACCCACTCAGTTTCATCCACCTGCAGATCAAAAACATGAACTAAGTAGTGATGGCAATTAAAGCAACCTGACCTAGAAATTAAGAAAAACATTTTTTTTTTAAATACAATGTGCTTCGGTTTAGATGTATACAAATAAAAAAGACAAAACATGTGTGTTGTTGCACAATATAAGTGAATAATTATTATTAAAGGCCCAACAGGAGCCTAAGAACCCATTCACTCATTTGTCCTGTGAACTGGGATAAAGATGAGCCCATGTCAAATGTAAGATTCCACACTAGGGGTCAGTTTGCACAATGGCACCCTGTGAACAACTAAGACCATGAAAGTCAACCCACTTTTCTTTTTTGTCTGGGTTGCCACAGCAATACATTTTAAGGAGTGCCCTCTTGAAACCTGTTTAGTAATCATAGTAATTGTAGTATATGACATTAGGTGAAGTTGAAGGTAGGAAGAGAGGTACACTTTTCTTTTAAGTGGAGTGCTGTAAGCATGCTTTCTCGTCCTTTGCAAAATAGGGAAGGGCCTGGAGCCAGGAAATGAAGTGAGCTTAGAGGAGGCCCACATGACTAGGAGGAAAAGGAGTAGCAGGTAGGTGGGGACATAAATGGGGTGATGGGTGAGGCCTAGTAGCGATTGGTGGAGATAGGGGGTGTCACAGTGGGGACATAGTAAAGATTATTTATAGGTTAGATAATGGGGGAGGTCAAACTTAGGACCAGGAGAAAGTTCCCCCCCTCCCTTCCTGGCAGTGGTTGGGGTTCTCAGGGAGCAGTGTATGGATAGAAGTAGAAGGAATGGAGGGAGGTAACAACGAGTGGAGGTACATTATTGGTGATTGGATAATCTGCTGGTAACTGATATAATTCCTGAGTCGGTAGTATGTGCAGCTAGTCACCAATGAATCAAGGGAATGCAAATCCAGATTTAAAGGGTTGAGTTAGCCTCGAGGACGTGCAACTTGAGTAGGAGGAAAAAGCTGGACAGTTTTGGGTTAGAAGTATTCTTGATGTTTTTTTGTGATTAATAATATTTGCCTATTCATTGTTGTTGGTTAACATGGTAATATATTGAGATGGAAATTTAAGTAAATATCTTGTATAATAAAGCGTCCATTCAGCCATTTTGAAATGCACGGGGTGTTTATTGAAGGGTGTGGGGGAGGAGTAGGTGGATGGATGTAGGTTTACCTGTGAGAGCATTTTGAACTTCCTTAGTCATGCAAATATTGGATTTTCTTTTTATCCCAAGGACTTACAAAGTAAAAGAGAACATTGGCTGAGATAATTTTTCTATCTATTTAGGAAGATTTTTTTAAAGTAACAGTCGTTAAGGAAGATTCAAATTCTGACCGAACAACATTTTGTTGTGTATCATAAATTATTGTCATTGTTGCTTTTAAAAAATCAAATAGGTCATTGTATGTCTTTAATATTACTGTACTAAGTACTGTATTTGTATTACTGTTTTTGATTGTACCTCTTTTCTATGCATCCTTTAATTAAATATTACACCCAAAAAAAATATTGCTTTCTTCTCTATTCTTTTTGCTTCACTTTGCATCTCATCATTTGCTGATAAACTCCTCTATCCTCTTTTAACTAATTGCTGTCTACCCAGGCATACAAGATTTTACCTACAAGATACAAAGTATTACATGTAATTAGAGCAATTCCTGCTGGGCAATTTATCCAAATAAGAGGGAAATGGTTGACTCCTAAAATATGTCATAGTGATCTAATAACTCTTAGGAAAGAATTTGTACAAAGTACATATAAAACCAGCAAAATAAA
>NC_092860.1:100516414-100519347 GCF_032062135.1 Pyxicephalus adspersus
GATGCCTGTGAGTGACAGCTTCCATTAGTCAGGATTTAACTTTTCTCAGACCAGAGGTCCTAGTGGAGATTCTGCCCACGTGGGTGCAGAACCCATGCAAATGCTCCATTTGAGGCTTCATCGATGTTTACCCAGAGAAGCTTTGCCACGTGTTCTGCCTAAGTGGGTGCAGAACACGTTACCACATACAATCCGTCGCCATGATCTCTCCAGTTAAGGAAGAGGACACATGGGTACACTGCTCCTGGCAGCCCTAGCAGAGCATTTGTATGTGTTCTACGCCTTGAGTGAGCAGAACATATGCCAAGGTTCTGCTAGGGACTTTGGGAGCAGTGTCCCTATATGACCTCTCCCTTGATTCAAGCATCATTAGTGTTTACCTTTTCTTAGCCAATCAGCACTGGTTGGTCTGAATATATAAGTATTTTTAAACCGCAAAGCGGTACATTTACAAATACTTATTATTTTAAATTTTCTGCCTGCTCATGCTTTCGCCCCCTAGCCGAACCCCGCATCCCATGCCCGCCCAGCATCTACTTCCCCTGGCCTCGTGTCCCCAATGGTACCACGCTCACATACCGTGCAGGCATTGCCAGGCGACACAGATGCCGTGCAGGCACCGCTGGAGGACGCCGATGCCGGGCACTACTGGAGGACGCCAATGCCGGGCACCGCTGGAGGACGCCGATGCTGGGCACCGCAGGAGGACCCCGATGCCGGGCACCGCTGGAGGACCCCGATGCCGGGCACTGCTGGAGGACCCCGATGCCGGGCACTGCTGGAGGACGCCAATGCCGGGCACCGTTGGAGAACACTGCGGGCACCCTAGGAGGACACCACGGGCACCACTGGAGGATGTTGCGTTCATGTGGGGCCCAGGTAAGCTTTCTAATTGCGATTAAAATTCCATCCCGAGTGTGGCCCAGGGTTACCGCTTTTGGTACTGAAAATTAACTCTGAGCCACACTCGGGAATTACTTCACATAGAAGGGTAGACAACCTGGCCATCAAGACTTAATGGGAGCACAGAGCCTCCTGGGATAACTTGGTCACACATCTCAGGAGGCTCTGGCTGCTTTCATAAGTGTTAAAATGCTTATATTTGTGTGCAAATGGCTAATTTGTTGGAGGCGTTTATTAACATTTTGAAACATTTAAAACTTTTGTAAACATGCAAAAACACCTCCACTGAAATCAATTGAGGCATTTTTGTATATTTTATGGCTTTTTAACTAATTTATAGGCATTTATGTTTTTAATTTTTAAAGCACTGCAAGCAGTGTTCTCTTAAATGGTCAAAAACATGCCTTCTAGCAAACGGTGTAGACTTTCAAATATGGGCGTTTAAACCACCAGGTTAAATGTTGGAGAAACAGTTTGTGTAGGTTAGGCCTTTTACTATTAGGTCTATTCAATGAGACATATTGGCATTGGGGGTTTTCAGTCTGGAGTTCTTTCAGGACCTGTTACGGTAACTTGTTTTGCTAATCCACTGACTAAATACTTATGAATAAGAATTAAGCATGCATTTGTCTATATAAACCATAAAAAAAAACAATATGGAAATATAAATGAGTGTTCTTCAATATAGTAATATCAATAATATTAAAAATGTAAACCATGTCATTTTAAAGTTAAGGTTGTTTTACCTTTTAATATTTGGATATTTGTAAATACTAAATTTTGCAGCTGAAAACATTGTTTAAAGTGAGATAATTTCTCAATTTACTATTAGATTTTTAAGTGTAGTCATACACTGAGTAGTTTTTAATTTGTCATTTTTTATAATACAGCACAGTGAGGCCTAGTTTACCCATTTAAACAATCACTTTAATCACCTACTCATTCCTAATTTTGTATCTTTAATAATGGAATATATTTTATTGTCATTAAGACTTTAAGAAGCATCCAACACTTCATGAATTAAGGACGGATTTTAAAATTATATGGAAAAAACACATACATATTAATGAACAGCTAATCAAAATCAGTTGTAAGGCACTTTGCAAGCCCTCTGGGAACAGCTCAGCACAGTTCATTAAATATGGCAAAATAATCTGTACTTAAATCTGTTTGATGTCAGGGGTTTAACCACTAAAGACATTCCTTTTCTTTCCATGAGCAAATGGTAAAAATATATATTAAAATAACTTTTGTCTCCCGATACACATTTATCTATTAAGACATGTATGAATATTTCCTCCTTCATTTGCATGAATCATAAATGACTACACTTATTTATTTATTTATTCATGAAGTAGTTATTTTTTTCAGAAAAAAATATTATTGAACATGGGCTAAACTGACAGGCCAGATCTTCATTTCTATGAAAAAATTATATATATATATATATATATATATATATATATATATATATATATATATATATAATGCAAATTCAATTGCAAACGTATGCATGCAATTCAATTGTTCTGTTTCTTATACAACATTAACAGTATTCTAAGTTTGTCTAAGTTTGTGTGCAGATGGGAAATATTTATTTATAACACAGAGCATGCTCTTACAACTCCCTAAACATGTAAAGATATACAGTACATCTCCAATTATTTTGTAGGGTATATTATGTCAAACGTATTTATTAACCTAAAGAAAAATACCTAAAAGTTAGGATACTGCTATGTTGATGTACTTGTGTACCTATTTTTATATTTTTAAAACATTCAGCCACATATGAAAAGGTTGAACTAGTTTATTAGGTGAAAACACTAAGCAGATTCCTCTCACTACAGTACAATAAACAGTTCCAAACACCTCTGGAAATCTTAAACTTTTGTTGGACCATCACAAGTATATAGGATCCCAGCGAACGTGTACATTTTTTTTTATTACAGTATATTGGTATACTTGCCAGCTATCGACCAGAAAAAATCTGTGTTTTGCAAAATGTTTATAAAAAGAGGTTTTAGTGTCAA
>NC_092860.1:100520701-100570488 GCF_032062135.1 Pyxicephalus adspersus
AAAAAAAAAAAAGAATGAGAGAGAATTGCAGTTGTACAGAATTGCAGGGTTGTATACTGGATGGAAGGTACATTTCCCCTATATTTGGACGCTGGTCCCTTTAAACTGGTGTGTTGGGAAAGGAGTCTGGGATTACATTTCGGTTAGGCAA
The DNA here is from genome assembly GCF_032062135.1 of Pyxicephalus adspersus. Lineage (NCBI taxonomy): Eukaryota > Metazoa > Chordata > Amphibia > Anura > Pyxicephalidae > Pyxicephalus > Pyxicephalus adspersus. The sequence goes on from NC_092860.1 coordinate 100,520,853, forward strand.
CTATGTTGTAGTATTACACTAGTTGTCACGGGACCCGGACTCCGGACTGAAGTGGAAGGGTTGGGTGGGCCTCTTCAGTCCATCTGAGTACACACCAGGAGTTGCACCTGCCCAGCAGGAAGGTGGGAATCCCATAAGGGCTCAAGTGTAAAATAGGATGAGGATGTAGAGTTGCAGGAAGTAGCTTGCAAACAAGCTTGTGGGGGGAATCAAGCTAAGAAATGGTGTTGTACATATACAGACACATATTAACGTATTCTGTTTTCACTTTTTTTCCGCTAATAGATGTCAAAAACAAAATACTTTACAAATACTTTAAAATTTAATTTAAATATATAGGGCAATGTAATTATACTATTTTCAAAGGTAAGTTCTTTATAGGCAATGGTCCTAAGATAGATAGATAGATAGATAGATAGATAGATAGATAGATAGATAGATAGATAGATAGATAGATAGATTTTTTTTTAGGCTGACAGTTTGCATTACAGACTGAGGCATTGTGAGGCATTGAGGTTTGTAGCACAAGACATACAGAGAAGCATTTCATAAAGCTCTAACCTGAAATTTACAGTAAGATAAGATGTGTAAAAGAATGCTATATTGTTTTGTTACAAATTCTTTAATGGAAAGAAAAAATATGATTGGTATCTGTCAACCAAACTATAGATGGATTTTGTAGTGTTTTTGGGTTTGTTGTACCCCATGACGTATAAGAACCAAAAATTACCTCTGTAATCCCTATTATTTAGACTTTCAGTTTGGCTTTTAGGCATAAATCTCATGATTGCTGGAATCATCATTTTATTTTTATCCAAATCTCACATCACTGAGTGTCTCGTTCCAAATTTGTACCTACCATAATTAACAATACCATCAGTAAAAAAAATCATGTCCAATAAATAACAGCTACTGTATCCTGAGAAGGGGGTGTTAGGAGTCTGATTTAAAGAGGCTTGGCTAATATCCACCCCTGTCCCAGCCACATATTCAGGGTCAGTTCCAACAGATCATTTCTGCTTTACCAAGGCACTAAGCCACCTGCAAAATAACTGAAACCAAAAAGAGAGAACAATAAAAGATGATGGGCCCCTCATATAAGATACCATTCCACTATTTCCATGACAAAGCTCAAATTAGATACTTTAAAGAGCCTATATGCAGTTTATATGCAGTTGCAGTTGTGGAGTAAGAGTGATCAGTAGACACAACAAGGGAAGGTTTAGATTTAGGGTATCGAGGATACATTTAAAAATGGGTAATATATTTAGCTTTTAGGATCGAGAATCCTCACTGCACTTAGGATCTACAATTTGAAACAGAGGGCAATTGCAAAGTTCAATTGTTGTATCCTTTGATCTACTAATAAAGGATTTGCTATGAATTTACTGAAGATAAAGGTGTTAGGTTACCTGAACTTTAGTGGTGTGAAATTATTGGGATTCTTGAATGAAAGCAATGAAAAAAAAAAACAAAATGAAAAATAAATGCTTTTATCCAACTTCTAAATATTTTCATTTTTTTATTCTAAAAATCCAGCAAAATTAAAGTTTGGTATTTTAAAAAAATTACATAAAGGTTTAAATCCTTCATTGATTTTGATAACGCCAAATGATCCAGCATGCTTAATTGCTTTTAGAAATGACAAATCCTAAAGTTTGCAAAACTTAAAGGAATGATAAAAAATGTTCATGACACTTTTGAACTCTTAGGCCCTGATTTATTAAAGCTCTCCAAGGCTGGAGAGAATACATTTTCAACAGTGAAGCTGGGAGATCCAGCAAACTAGGATTTCCTAAAAGTCATTCCCAACTATTTGTAAGCAAATGTTTAACATTCTGAACAAGATCCATTCCAGGTTTGCTGGATCACCCAGTTTCACAGATGAAAGTGTATTTTCTCCAGCCTTGAACAGCTTTATTAAATCAGGGCCTTTGGTCCACAGGTACTCCAATTTTTACCATTTGATCAACCAAGGTAAAAAATCTCTAAATGCAACCCAGCCTCCTAGAGCTTTGTACCAACCTAATCATTCATAGTCATCACTGCAACTAGGCAATAACCTCTCATATCTGGATATTTCATTATTTATTTTCTGGGACCCCTTTTCATTCTTTACACATTTAATGGTTGCCAACTTAGTACACTCTCCTCCACTTCATACCTCAGCTCATATTATGGAAACCTAATTGTGAACACCACTTTTAGCAACTTAATAAAACATTATTGTGGTAGTCAATACGCTAGTAGCACAAGCTTCCAACATTCCGTTTGATTCCATTAGAACTGAAGATTGCTCTTTTTTACAGTAGAATTGAACTTCAAAAAAATCACTTACCTTTACTTCCGAAGATCCCTGAATCATTTCTATGCACTCCTGGAATCCCCCTTTAGGTTGGACTGCCATCTTTGTCTGTCTTTTTTCTTCTTCTGGATACATCACCCAAAAAAAAGGAATCAAAAAAGGAGTGCTGATCTCACTACATATGCCTGAGATTGGCATTTTCTTTCCCATTGCAGGAAAAAGCCCCTTTATTGGGCATGCACAGAAGGAACAGCCAGAAGCCTCCCGGAATACATGGTGGTTAAGACAGAAGAGTGGAACAGACAGACGGGAAGGGGCTTCACTGAAAAAAGAAAATAATAGCTGAAGAGAAATAAAGGACAGATGGAGTTGGTTCCGACCCTCTAAGGGACAGTCCCTCTAAATGAGAGATGCTCACAAGTTATTCTATAGACGCACAATAGTCACAAGAAACAAGCACACTTTATTTTGTCAGTCCATCAGGTTGAGTAAACCTCTTTGAACTATTTCAAATGAAAAAAAAAAATGTGTTTACCATCATTGTTTATCTACCTAGTGCATTGAAAAAATATTACCAAAAGTCAGACTTTTTAAACAGTTCTTAACTATTCAAGATCATATTTTGCTGTTCAAGTGCTGGGATTTGATTTTTTGCAACCTTAATGCACAAAAGGATACAGTTTTTATGGAAAAATAAAAGAATCACAAAATACTGTTTAATTCTACATTTAATTCTGGAAACTGAGTTTGTATTACAAAACATGTTGTAGCTCTAGTGTCACCCTTTGTTTTTGCCTGTTCGTACAGAAGTTTTTAGTCAATTTTTGTGAAAATATTACTATTGCCATTATTTGTACACTGAGGTCATTTCTACAAAAGGTTGAGAACTGATTTCATTGTGCCTCTAATGTAACACAAAAAAAACACGTTTTTACAAGAGATCTTGCCATTTTAATCAAAGTAGCTGACAAAACCCAAGGCTTTAAAAGTTTCCGTTATTTTGAAGCAGAGGTGTTTTTTTCTAATAAAATATTTGTCTTTTTTTTTTTTTGTTCAAGACCCAGAAATCAAGTTCGAGTACAATTTTCAACCTATCAATATTTTGATAGGTAAAAATATTTAACCTAAACCTAACCTAAACAATATTTTTTTTTCATTATCACCTATAGCTGGCAGATTTTGAGATATCAGCTGTATTGCATATAGTCTTTTTTTTCTATTACTTTTATCAGTGACACTTGTTTTTCATCAAGTGGTCCTCTTTAACTGTCGAAAAGACAAGTGGTTTTCTAAAGCTGTCCCTATTATTACTAAGGCAAAACTGTTGTGCCACTGTCCAACCCCAATTAAATGCCCATTACAGTTCAGAAATCATACAAAATAAAGAAATATAACATTCTCTATCATAAAGACAGTTTTGATGAGCAGGGCTAAGCCTAAATATACTAGCAAAAAAGAAAATAGGCTAGTGTTTTAATACACAAAATGAAGTACCATCAAATATACAAATGTGTACACAAAGCTGGGTTGAACATGAGTTCACATGGAACACAAATTTCCAACCAGCAGAATTTTTTTCACAAACCCATGCTAACAGTAATTCCAAAACTCATCCTAAAAAAAATGACAGACAAATGTAATTTAAAGAAATTACTTATGTGACACCAAATGACAGACAAATGAAATATAGAGAAACTAATCATGTAACACCAAAATCAGAACTATTCAGTATGGGGATTCTGCATTGTGAAACATTGGAATTGATTTACTAAATTAGTTTATGTTGTAAATAATAAATTATCTCTTTACAAGGGATGATGCACTTTGTTTAGTGAATTTTCTTGCACATCATTGGGTGTTTGCTCTTTGCTCAGTGAATATTCACCACATTGACTAAGTTAATTACCTAAACTAAGTTAATCTTCCATTGCAGAGTGACAGTTAACCTTTTAGGTAAACAGCCTAAACCCGTTTGAGGCTTTTTTACTAAAAGAGAAGTGGCAGTATACTTAATAAAGTACATGTTACTGTTTCATATTGAATATTAGTAAATAAGTAAACCCAAATCCACAATCAGCAAAAATATTGTTTGTGTAACTTTCTCATATATCATTGGGTATTTATATTGAACACAGAATCCACAGCCTTTTCTCCTAAATTAGTTGCTTTGAGTAGAGATGGTAGTGAAAAGGATACATATGAATTAGTAAATTATGTCTTTGGTATATCCAATGGTCTGGAAGTAATGTAAAATAGCATTGTGGTCTTGGCCAGCAAATTTTATATATGAATAAAACCTAGACTATATTGTTCTCAGCTTTAGAAATGTTATGAGTAATTTTCATATAAAAAGCTCAAATATGCCTTTTATGCCCTAAACCAACCAGCTTCTATAAAGTTATGTATAGATTCTCTATGAAAATTTCATAGCCTCAAGTTGTCAGCACAACTTGATAGCAGTTAAGATTCACCCTGTTCTATTTAACCTTTTACTTTGTATGCACATTGAAGGATGAAATGCCTAAATAAGACCAGACAGAAATGTTTTTCTATTTGAATTCCTGTTGCCAGGAACTTGTTCTTGTTTGCAGAGTTGGAGTGTGCTATATATTACCTAAATATGTTTTTTCAGCTCAGTGCCATAGCATCCTAGTTTTATTCTGCAACAGTAACATTCAATAACATTTTATCTCACTAAAGACCAAAACCTGCATTTCATATACAGAATAACATTCCGTAAATTAATTTTAGATCTGGTCCTTTCGTTTTTTTAACTACTTTCTTCTGGTCTTTAAGCAGTTTTCAATTTCTTTACCTGGATTATGCTTGTACGCATTTTTACACTTGCATGCAATGTTTTCAGAGCTGCCAAGATTTTAAGGGGGATGCTCAAGGGAAATAGAATGCTAACGGCAGGATGTTGGATGGAATCATTCCTGTCAGCTTTAGAAATGCTGGTTTCTAAAGCTGCCTTAGCAACCTGACAAGGCATTTTAAGTAGATTCCTACTACAAAAATATATCATTATAGAGCCAGAAATAGGACCTGCTGAAATGCCAGCATATAGTTCTGAGGCCACTGATTTTAATGCTTACCTATATGAATATTACTTAAAAAAATTAAACTGGGCATTAACACTTACCAACCTATTTAATATTAATAATTAGCCTTGCATAAAAAAACAAAAAAAACAAAACAAAAACACTACCTTTTATTTTCAGTTCCTAATTTTGCAGTTTATAATATGTATATGACACCTGACTAATATATATGTTCCATTTAATGTCAGTTTAATGTAATTCTTTATTCTGTTGCAACAGATTGGAGGAGTGCTATTATGTCTTTTCCTGGACCAAAGGTTGAAATAATACTAAAAATTCCCAAATACAACCATCTTCCTCGGATATTGGCCACATTCTAGTTCAGGGCCAGGTAAGTGAGTGTGTGATGCCTTTTTTATGGCCTGGGCATTCGGTAATAGCTTCATTATTCATGATGATGCTGGACAGCTACAGAAACAAACCTTAAAAATCAACTCCAGTTATACATAAAAATGTGTAGAATTCAAAGAGGCTGTCAGGGAGAGTGTTAAAGTCTCCAGGTGAAAGGGTTATTGTGGAGATTAAATTGAAAATAGGGGTAGAAGATTAAGTGAAAGTGTTCTGCTTGACCTCTGTGTGCTTTAGTAATGCAGTACCTTGGAAAACTGATGATATTCTTTTTTTCCTATTAGCAACCCCAAAACACCAGCTGTTCTTTATTTTCATTCTGTGTTTCTGTAAATGTCAGTGTGGTAGCATCAGGCTGCTATATTTATTGTGAACATACCTATTGTGATTTTGCAAAACCTAAAGTCATTCATCAACAAAGCATATGCCAATCTTTCATATTTTTATACAATATTGAATATCATGTGGAAGAATTGAAAGTTTTTGCATATGTGAAGCAATACACTCTATTAGAAATATATTCCGTAAAATTTTGTTGACCATCAATGAAACTCCATGTGCCTGAACCCTATTTCTTGATTTGTAAATGTATTGCCATGGACATAAATACCATTCAATGTTTCACATATTTAGCGTATCAGTTGACACTATAAAAATATAAAATATCATATATATATATATATATATATATGATGGATCATCATGAATCATCAAACAGATTTAGCAAAATGTTATCAGTAGTGGATGTAAAAGATAAAAAGGGAGAAAATTAGATAAGTTTATTGCCAAAAAGCATTAACATTTTAGTATTTCTTTGTTGTCACATGTGTAGACACTGAGAGGAGTGATACAGTGTGCAAACTTTATATGCTCTATTACCTAAAGTTGAAAGACTCTTTCAAAGCCAGCTTCAGATATATAAAATGGTGGGTATGAATTGATAATAGGGCACAGTTGGTGGTATCTGTGCTGGTCTGTATTGTAGTGGGAGGTATAACAGAATGAGCATCTTTTTTTTTTGGCCAGTAATGTTTGTATTGATTAGTGTTGAGGACAGTGATCTTGGTGTATATTGTCTGTGATATTAGAATTGTCTCACAAAAAGTGATGTATGGGTAAAACTTTTTTTGCAGTTTTGAATAGTTGAGTAGTATACGTACACTGCATTTAAGACACAAACAGCAATAAAAACAGTGGCAGAATGTCTAACCCTTCCCTACTCTTTTCAAATCTAATATAAGGTTTAACATGTAGATACACTTTGGGCCTGATTTAATAAAGCTCTTCAAGGCTGGAGAGGAAACAATTTTATCAGTGAAGCTGGTTGATTCAGCAAACTTGGAATAGATTTCCTAAAAGCTATTTGCCAATAAATGTTTTCAATTCTGGACCATATCAATTCCAGGTTTTCTGGATTCAGCTTCAATAATACAAGTGTATCCTCTCCAGCCTTGGAGAGCTTTAATAAATCAGGCCCTTTAAGTCTTCTTAAGATGTTATTAATTTAATGATATTGGTGTGTTTCACACATAAAAGACAATAAAGGACTGAAGAATCAAAACCATTTGGATCCTTGGCATCAACACACAGACTTGTAGAACCTTACTGTTTTGTCCTACTCCTACTTTTGCCACCAACACGATCCACTTCTATCCACCACTGACAAGCACTTTATGAAATTCTCACTATGAGATTTGTTTGTTGGACTGGTGCTAATATTTCAGACAATACATTTTCCACTGATAAAAGAAACAGTAAATATAAGCAAAGGCATTTTATACTGCATTTATGTTTTCAAAAAAATTAGGGGTGTGGTTATAAATTATTTCACCCAAGAAGAAAAAAAGTCCAATGAAGTGGATGTTTCTGCAAAACACGTCATTTTAGGAGGCTGTGACAAAACTCATCCTTTCTAATCTTTTTTTATGTTGTGTTTGTTTTTTAAAATAAATAATTTCAAAAGCTTTGTTAAGTTTTCATACCACTTGTTCCAACCACATAATTTTGGGGTTCTCTCTAGCATGTCATCACATGATTTTTAAAGCATGAGGCCAATACAATACCTAGGTGAATACGCTGTTTTTTGGCACCTATGTTTCACTCTATATCCTTTTTGGATATGTTTTTGCCTTAGCTAATGACAAGTGCATGATGATAGCAGTGCCCCAAGTAAATATGTAGGCTTCTTTGCAAACCCCCATACCTGCCAGTAGCAAACATGGTTCAAAAAAACTATCTCAAGTAATCAAATTTTAAAGTGACATTTCAGACTTGTGGTTGAAGTAGCATTCTACTACAGGTTAAACTGTGCTCCCAACTAAATGGGAACAATTGGAAAGCAAATTGGTCTTCATAAGGCTGCAGTTGCAGTGGATTGTGGTATAGTTTCTGAGACCGTAAATATGCCTATGGCTGGGCAATGTTTGCTGAACAGTTATCCTGCAGCAAGGTTTGCCACTTTTGAACACATAGCTACAATGATACATTACACAATGAGTCCACCCTCTATATTCTGTCACTTGGCTGGGCTCCAAAGAAAGAGTGTTTGGCTCTGTGGTGTCCCTTTTATTATTGCCAGGACCCCATATCACATTCAGTTGCTCCCATGTGTCCACCCCTCACTCAGGTGTTCTCCAAATCCCACTTCTGGGATTTTCTGTCCATGTGTGCCTGTTGTCATCATCCAGCAGATGGCACTTTCATATTGGGGGCAAGTCCCTTGGCTCAGCTGACCAGTTGGTCAATGCATCTTTGAGGGTTATCAGTTGTGATATCCATAACCCAGCCAGGATAACTGGAGAAGTCTTTGAAGTAGATCTCTAGGAGATGTTATCTTCTATTCTGGCTGCTTGGTCAACACCTGCTGAGTCTGCCTCACAGTTTTGTTCTCAGGGACAATGCAAAGTCAACCCCCACTAACAGTCATATTGAACACATCTAAAATCGATTCTGCATAAGTGTTGATTTTATAAACGAATGTGCATTCCAACAAGACCTAACACAAGGTCCAACCCAAAATATATGGAAGAGACAAAAAAAATTTGAACTTTTTTATAAATTCTGCTTAGTTTATGCTGCTTTGAATATATAAATTCCATGTTAAAAAAAAAAAAAACATTTTTCTGCATATTTATTTGTTACAATCATCCTACAGCTATATCTTGAATAGTTATGTGACCTTTACTTGAACTGTATTTATGGTAGGAGGTGAAACTTTCCACCACCAATGTAAAACACTTTTATGTGTGGTTGCTGAGTTTAAACTCATTTGGTTTTCAGATTCCCAAAGAGTCATGCTGACTGTGCCTAATAAATTATAGAATAAAACTTATTCTGGAGTTAATTGAGATGTAGAGTTATTAATTATGTCTCATTTTGATCCTTTTTTTAATAATATCAGGGATGATATAAACCCTATATGAAATGTTTAAGGTCAACTCTCTATAACTGTCAAAGGTTGTTGTTTTCTAAATGTGAAAATTGCCTGCTGCATTTTACTTAGCTGATTTTAAACGTGTCCCAGTTAATTTCAATTCATATTTATAGATTTATCACTCTCGGTGATTTTTCATGCTCGTTAGAGGGTTAAGGAAAACATTATTCTGATTAGGAAGTATATACTTTACCTTTTCTTAAAATATCTCTATACTTGTAAAGTGTAAAACATTATCTCAAAGAAAAAGAATATTACCAGATATAATCATATGTACACTGAAGACAGGAAGTGCAGTGAGAACTTAAATACTGTAGAAACAATATTTGGAGTGTGGGAAATAATTTAGTTCAGAGGAATAGTGGGTTTATTTAGCCTTCACTTGACTCCCCTGGTGCCATTTCTGTCCCCGGGTTTGATCCTTCATTTATATACTAGGTGAAAAAATAGTTGATTTAAAAATAGTTAACCTTAGTAAACAGGTTTGGAAAAAGTTTGACACTTTCAATGTGACATATTTGTCAAATTTCTTTTTCAATACAATAGCGATGACAAATGCAATTTTAAACATATTATTGAAAAAGAGAAAATACAAAATAATAAAAAATTATTAAAATAAAACAAAAATGCATGAATTATGTGAACTGCTTTATGAATTATGTGAACTTATGTGAAATGTTGTGATGTAGCATGTTAATGGTAAAATTATAGGAGTCAATTATTTTCCCTAACTCGAAACGTGCAATTGTAGTTTTTGATGCTGCTGTACATGTTTTTGCACAATATGAAACCCAGCTGCAGTTTCAGAAAACAGTAAGATACTTGGCTCCTGCTAGTCAGGTGCTTCTTCTCTGTGAACTTCAATAATCAGTCAAAGCTGACAAAAGGAAAACATCTGATCTGTCAATTAGTTCATGTAAGTTGCACTTAAATACAGCTGTGTCTATGTCCCTAGATACAATGAACAACGGCAGAGACAATAGTAGGATGTGAGTAAATAGGGGTTACCCTGGAATGTAATGACAATGAAAGAACAGCAATTAAAATATCTGACAGTTGTACTGGACAATTGTCACATAAGTGGACGCGTCAGAATGCCAGTAAATTAAAATTGCTAGGCTCTCCTTTAATAAGGATATAATAACATTAAATGTGTTTTTCCTCTCCAAACAGGTTGCACTGATTCTTGTAATAAAATACTCTTATGTAAAAAAGTGCTCTCATGTTGTATACAGACCTAGCTGGTTTGTTTTATTTTCATAATTCAAGCCTATTGTTAAAAATAAATTTTATCCCACTGTATCTGAGACTTGTGATAGCACTAATATCGTGCAAGGCCCCAGGTCAAATGCCATTGTTTAACCAGATGGGATTACCATCTACGATGGTAGTCTTCACCTATAGACAAGTCCTCTGCTTCAGGAGACTAGTTGTAGTGCTCCAGCCCCCAGAATTGGAACAGCAGTTCACACCAGTACGGATCTGTTTACCAAGGAAAGTGAGGAGATGAGATCCTGTGTAAATTTTAAACCATAAGAATTCCCTCCTTGCCCCTGTGTGTTTAATTTCTATAATCTGGGTACAGATGCACTTTAAAATTTAAGAAGAGAATAACAAAAATTTTTGTTCAATACACTGATTTAAGGAGGATCACATGCATGTGCTAAGTACCCTGTTTCCCCGATTATAAGGCACTCTCTTATATTTTTTGAAATGCCAAAATATGCCATGGGTCTTATTTTCAGGGGATGTCTTATTTTTCCATGAAGAAGACTACAGTACACATTTATTGTTGAAAGTCACTCATGATCACTCATGTGTCTTATTTTAATTATTTTTTTAAAAATCGGGGGTGGCTTACTTAATGGGGATGTCCTAAAATCGGGGAAACACGGTATGTAACAGGCTCTCTCTCTCCCATGCATCACTATGCATGCACTTAACAAGCTAAATGTATATTGAAATTTAATGCATGTGTGGTCCTAATTTACAGCACATGTTAAACACTGAAAGTTTGTTAGTGTAATTCTGTCTAAGCTTTATCTCCAAATTCAAAGGACAAACATTTTTTTATTAAGCTGAAAAAAAATATGAAGTAATGTGACTTTATTAGGAAATTAAATGTGCATGTATGGTGACATATGTCACCAAAATTTGTGCATGAGCAACACATTATCCTCATGTGCATAGTTCACTAATGTATTTTACAGCTTTTAACCTAAACTCTGCAAAGCTGATGTAGGTTATTATTATAGTATACTATAAAAAATAAATATGCTAAGAGCATTTAGAAAGATCCAGAAACCACAGAAAAAAACATTTTTATTTTTGGATTGCTAATGGGTTTACACTTTTACACTTGAGTGTTACATTGGATGTTTTATAGCTAGCCATTCTTAAAAAAAATAATTCTTTGTATGTGATAAATTTCATGGTTCTTCTGTAAATCTTTATATTAGTGTTTTGTGTGTATTTTCTTTATTGTAGTTGGACTATACTTGTTTGTTGTTTCTTTTTTATTGAATTTTTTCTAAGCTTAATATATATAGTTCACATTTACAATTTTAGCAAAAAGTGAAGTTATAGGATGTTTTTTACATGTTTATCAGACATAGTATTTCATCGTTTGGTGGCAATGCCTTTTGTTTACAATATTAAATAGTAAAAATGCAATCGACTGCAAAGTTAAAAACACATGCAATTGGAAGATAAGAGTCTAAGTAAACATAGTTTAGTATAATTAGCTTTTAGTAAGATATTTCCATATTTTATATTGTAACAAAAGCAAAAGTACCAAATGTCAGTACTAAAATAAAATGCAGAAATGGTATTTTTTAAACAAATTTAGCTTAAAAATGAGCTTCAGCTGTACCTTCTTTTAAGTAAAAGACAGAAGATATTATTTCATAGTATTTGTCCAGCGTAGAACAGCTGAAGAGGAGCGCTAAATGACACATTTTATTTTTGGCCCAAGGGAGTGGCTAATCATCCTGCCCTAGTCTTAAACCAGACTACAGATGTCAAAACTGCCAGGGAGCATACATACTTCTATACAGCATTGCCATTTAGAAAAAAGAAAATGTTTCCTATGGGAATGCTTTAAAACATTTTATTAACTGATTCTGGCAGCATTTCAGTGTCACTTCGCAACAAGTACTTAAGGAATATGTTTTCCTTTATTGGCGAGAAAACACATTCAGGTAAATAGGAAATTAATACAAATTACATTTGTGTAGGTCCCAGGTATATATGTATAATTTATATATACATGTCTAACTTACTTCCTTAGTGTTTCAGATAAGATTTTTGTGTTTTCATGCCATATGGTAATTGAACATGTAGCCCTTTTAACAAAATTGTAGATCAGCTTACGTGCATAAAAGAATTTGAAAAAAAAAGTAACTCCTACTGGACCTTATATTTTTTTATGCTGTATGATTTTTTTTATTTGTTGATTACATTTCTTATTTGAAATAACATTGATAACACAGGTCAACATGTAATTTTCATCAGATATAATTTTATGTGGCATGTGTAGTATTTTTGATGCGGATATCAAATCTGTGTTCAGTTTTTCTCTAGCACATCTAGTTTTTGTGATACTGCTAATTATATATTGTGTGAAATTAGTTATAAATAGCCTTTACATATTACAACAACTTCTTTTTTTAAGGTTAGAGACCTCAGTAACTGTGATAGATTTCATTTGTCATCATGCCTAGAAATTGCCTTAGTGATCCAGACAGTTTCTGTTATGTGTGTGGTTCATTCATGATGAAAGTACAATGTCGCCAAATTACCACAGAACTTAAAAAGATATACAAATTATTTTTTGGCTGTCCACTTGCATGTCATCTGTACCAGTTGTTCCAACATACTTCATGACTGGCTAAATTGGCATAGAGCATCAATGCCCTTTGCAATCCTGATGGTGTGGAGAACCGCGAGACCATCTAATCGACTGCTACTTTTGCCAAATTAGCATTATTAAAAAAGGAATACTTCTTTTTTTGAGGAATGATTTTCAATAATTTAGCAACTCCTTTGCCAAACCTGAAAAGATCTTGCATTCTGAGGGCCTTGATCTTGGCATGATGAGGACAGGAGCCAACCTCAGATATCTTAACTTTAATTATACAGGATCCTCTGCATACTACTAGAAGGTTTTATTCATTGATACCTAATCTGGGACATCGTGATGTCATCGATTTCAAGTAGTGGTATGCTTCTAGTATGTTTCTATTTCTGTGGTACAAATCTGCAAGTAATAGAATAAGTTCACCAAGTTAATTTTATGTATAATTTTTTTCAAGTTTATCATCTTTAGCTGTAAGGTTGATTTTAATATAGATCTAATGTTAACCTCTTCAAATATGTTTTAAAAATATCAAAAACTTCAACTGAGTGCAATTAATTCTTCATATGACTGTAGTTATATCTGTGAATAAATACAAAATAAAACTATTATTGTTATTAATATTATAATATTAGTGCAACTAGTATGATATTACCCTCAGTTGAAAATAGAAAGTATATGAAAATAAACTTTCTCTAAAAAAAAAAAAATTTAGTTTTCTTCAATTTTTCAGGAAGAACATTATTTGACCTGTGTATGACTTCTCAATTTATGCACCTGAAAAAATAAGGTAGCAGACATTCAGCAACTATATATATATCACATCACCCATTATGATATAGTTGCAATGGTAGCATGATTTTTTTTTACCTACAAAAAGTTTCTAGTAGATTGCAACCTAAATTTTTTTACTGAAGCAAGATATTTTAACTTTTTTCGTATAACATGGCAAGCAAACATTTTGACAGTATACAACATAAAAACATAAACTTCAGCCTATGATAAACAAACTTGCCTGTATGCTGTTTTATTGAATCATGTGTTTTCAACACATTAAAACTCACTGCAATGCAATCACCTTTAATTTTTAGTCTGCTTGCACTGAAGTTTATCCATCTTTCAGCTGGATTTTAATAAAGTCTGTGTGAAATATCAAGCTCTAAATCGCTCTCAGTACATGTTTTAGAATTTTATTACAGGCAACTATTATAACTTAGTAGCTCTTATACAAGTCAGAAGCTGTATATATCTGAATTACTATTAATAAAGCAACCTTGCTTTTGGCTTTTTTATTGTAGGTGCTTAAGGTGAGCACACAGTATTTCAGCCAGTATATAAGCATAACATTTTTGAATGGCAAGACCATGAAGAATTGATGTTTTGTGTATGCTTATGTGTGAGTTTTTGTTTAGTGTTTCTATTCCAGTTTTTTAGTGTACAAGTTGAAACGTGAATTTTTCAATGTTATTCAAATGGCAGCACGTTATACAATGTATTTGTACAAGTAATGATGTTGCAGGATTAATTCTTGTGAAAAAATGCAGACAACTAAATTCGATTGTCTTAGTACGGGTAGTTCCCGACTTAAGGACATCAAATACAGACGACTCCTAGAGACAAAGGGGGATTCCCTGCTCATTTGTGTGCAAGACAGAGGCTTATTAGGGGGCATTTCACATGACTTCTGCAACACCTTGTAACTCTTTAATAATCAAGACAAACTCTGCAGTTGTTTCTTTTTGTATATCAAAGCACAGCTTGTTGCAGAAGTTAATAAATGTCTAGGCTCCATAAATTTTTTTTTTGTTTTTTTGGCTTTGTGATTAACTCACAGTACGAATTTTATACAGTAACTGACACCACGCTGTCTAATATTATGTTGAGACAAATATCTGTCCTAAAAGCATTTATTTTTTTCATTAGTAAACAGTTGTATTAATGATTCATTCTCATAACACATAACAATAATGATGATACATGAAAAAATGCTAAGATTATTATCAAACAGACCCAGCTTGGGCACTAAACAATAGCTTCTGTCTGGAATATATACTGTAGTTAATAAATCATGTTGCATATGTATGTCGATACCCGTCATGTTTCGCACAGCTTAGACTTCCTCAGAGATGACACTACGTTTTGGTGAGGTTGAACAACAAATACTCGACAGTATATATTACTTTATCATAACTATTGTTATGTGTTATGAGAATGAATCATTAACACAAATGTTTACTTGCCAAAAAGAACCTGCTCTAAGCTTATTTTTTTTTTTTTTATCACTTCTGTCAGGAATATATACTATAGCTAATAAAACATGTGGCATACGTATGTCGATACCCGACGTGTTTCACACAGCTTAGGCTTCCTCAGGGGTGGTGCTACGTTTTGGCGAGGTTAAACAACAAATACTCGACAGTACATATTCCTTTATCATAATTTTTGTTATGTGTTATGGGAATGAATCATTAACACAACTGTGTACTTGCCAAAATAAACACTTCTCTTTACTTTTTCTCAGAGTTGGCAAACTGGCCTAATAAATAGGGCCATACTACACCTACTCACACCAGAAAAGTATCCTCTACATTTAGTTCTATTAAAATAATGTACCTATCCTGACTTACATACAAATTCAACTTAAAAACAAACCTACAGTCCGTATCTCATATGTAATTCAGGTACTACCTGTATTGGCTATTTTTGAATTGGTTGGCTTCATTTGCTTTTTATTCACATCTAATTTCTGTTTACAATTTTTTTGTTAAGCATGTAGTAGAGTAGTTAAGGCAAAAGTTGGTTCAAAAAAATACTAATTTTACTTCTTTACTGTAATCTGGTGAGCATTTTCTTATTTTGCCAAACCTTTTGTACAAAAGTAAAATAGATTAAAGTCAACCGATTTAGGTTTGGTGATGTCTATTGCTCTTTTAATATTTTTAAATTGTAACTAAAGTATGTAGCTTTTAAAATAAATATTTTAAAAAAAAAAGAACATTTTGCAAAGTAGACTCTACCAAAACAACACAGTAAGCATGGAGCCTAGTATTACCTGTAACCTGTGACCGCAGGTTCCCGCAGTCCAGGTTACCACGCTCCCTCGGCTGTATTTATCATTGTTAAGTACAGCCCAGGTAAACCTGCCGTCACAGATGATTGGAGGCTGCATGACCGCAGGCGTACTACTGAACTCATATGACCTCTCAATTAAGAATCTCCATTGATAGGTCATATGAGTTTAGTATGCCTGCAAATACGACCTCAGGGCAAATCACAAGGCCATTCTCGCTTACATGTTCGGTAAGCAAGAAAGGCCCGATTTGCCACGAGATCGAACTTAAAAAATTTGGTCGCTCATCCCTAAACACAACCCACATTTGTACCCAAATTTCCCTCTAACCATAAAGAGCATATATTAATCTTGTTTCTGTAGAAACTTATATTGTTTATCAAAGCATGTGACTTTATAACAGGTTTTAAATTGGCAGTCTTTGGGAGAATTGGTTTCCCCAAGGCATTTCCTTTTGTATGAACATTCTCCAAAAACAGCTTTTAACCGCTTCTTTCCCCTTATATGGTGTGTAGGCTGGCTCCTTGTCAAGGTAGCAACAATTGAAAGAATCATGTGGTCAGGGAGAAGGAGGGGCAGAAAAAGGAAGAGTTTTGTAATCAATTAGTGGGGAATTTATCACAGTGCTTGAAATCTATTAACAGCACATTCAGTGTTGACAGTCACAAGATGATGGGAAATTATGTTTTTATTAGTGGTTTACTGGCCAAAATCTTTTCTGATTAGATATTTACTATCTAACATTCTGATGGGTGCAGACATCCTGGTTTCCTATGGGAGAGCCAGAATCAGGTGATAGATGTAAATCACCATCCACCCTCAGGTAATGTGACCTCTTTGCAGTACTTTATCAGGTTGGGAAAATGTTTTGAGTAAACACAGTGCTCGCTCTTCTGACAGCTTGCAGGGGACTATATGATTAAGATTTAACAAATGCAACAAACACCTAAGTGGTAGTGATTTACAATAGAAGGTTAGAAAATCAGAATATCGGGTTAAGAATTATGGGGCACTTGCCTAAAACAGAAGTTTATTCTGCATACATTTTGCCTTTTCTTAGTATTTTTTCCTGTTATTAGCATACACATGATTTTTAAAAATCAATAATTGTCTGTGGCTGGTGGGAGGGAGTGGCATGATATACATTGTATTTGAATATTAAAGATCAACATTTTTTTTGAAAAAGACCAAGTCACTAATTGATCCTAAACACAAACTAACCCTTTTGGGTCAAGATCCAGATTTTACCAAAGGATAGGCAATTGAAGGGAGGGCATCAGCACCAGTTTTATGTTATGTTATCATTAAAAAACAGTTTTTATAAAGCGCCAACATATTATGCAGCACTGTATACTACTATTCACACATTCAGTGGTAACAGACAGAAGGAGGTCCTGGGAGGCATGTTTTCATAGGATAGCAATATGTAGATTCTTCCCATCTAAGCTCCAACCCTTGTGACCCATTTGGTACACTCATCACCTCCGTTACATCAGGAAGATGAAGACAGGTAATGTGATAAATTACTGTGGAGCAAGGTTTTCCTTAGCAAGCTATTTCATTGAACATACTTGAATATTTGAAATACAGTGGTAGAACCAAACAAAAAAGGGGGTGAAGGTAGAGAAAAGAAAAAGTATTGTTGAAGAAAATGTACAGTTAACAAAATAATAAACTACTACCTTTCAGTAATGTAACATATGTGTCCAGTAGCAAGGCGGCGAGCATCACATTTTTCAAAATATATTTCATGCGATTCTTCATCTCACCAAAGAGAGGGAATAGGTTTGTAATTGCCTGTCCCAATTACAGACAGTATTTTTGTCTATCAAATAATCAAGAAAATCATTTTTTGTGAATAACAGGAAACAAAAGCTGATGAGATAAAAGAAGTTCTCCATTTGTTTCTGGTGGCAATAGTGGTTGTGATGATAGTAGTAAGAGTATAAATTAAAAAAAAAAAGAAAAAAGAAAAACAAGACTATTCACAGCCAAGAGCTGAAAAGGAAGAAATTCAAAACAGGAAGTCAAGTAAAATACTGTGCCCTGGTTTAAAATAGCTGCTTTTGTGACATTGAAGGCACTTTTAAAGGGTAAAAGGGTGCTTGAAAAACATTGTGAGGAATGTTAGGTAAATTAATTCATATTATAAAATATGAACCCAGTAAATAAGTAAAGTAAGTTCATTTAAACATAGGTATTGGAAATAAACTGTTAGTATTCTTTTTGTGGACATATTATAGAGCGAATTATAGGGGACATAAAACTGATTCTTGTTCATTTTCCATGATTGAGTCTGTAATATAATATACCTAGGTATGATAACTGAGATTCATGGAGATTGTGCGAATATTTTCCTCATTGTCTAAAATATACTAGTCAAAAGAGAATGTCTGGCAATATATTCAGAATAATTTTAATTAAAAATGATTCTTAAAAATTTAAAAAAAAAAGTGAAAGTTTAATAATGTTGTTGAATACATGGAATAGTTTGGTGGGGAGAGACACACAGTTTGCTTTTTTTATCAGGTCCATACTCATCAGCAGGGATGGACTGACTACCAGAAGTGGTTGGAATGCTCAATGCAAATTTTATTACACATATTTTTGCAAATATCACAAAAATAAATGTCTCATTACTTGAGCTTAGCTTGATCATTCACAGGGATGTTGCCAGCTAATCTGAATTCTAGCGATATCTCCAGTTAGTATTTTTTATTCTAGTTCAATTAGTTAAAATGCAGGTACTGGCTAGTAATGGTTGATATTCAGTAATCAAAAGAGGTATGCATCTAAACCAACAGGAAAAAAAATCTATGTAATTTGAAATATTCCTGTTACAGAGACAGTTTATTTACAAAAGTATTTGTATCTTCCTTTGGGTCCTGCATGTTCCTGGAATCCTCCTCCATCCTGGTGCAGAGGAAGCACCTGGTGCCCCCATCCTCTTCTCCCTTCTTCTGCCTACATCACCCAGTCTGTCACTGAGCAGGCATGAAATCAAGTTATGTAGCCTGCTGTGGATGGAAAAAAAAAAGTTACTGTCTTACTGCTCATGCGTGAGATCAGCATTTTCTTTTTCCCCATTGAAAAAGATATTGAGCATGTGCAGAAATAGCAGTCAGAAGCCTCCTGGGATGCGTGATGTATGCTTTTTAGGAGGCTCTACATTCCCATTCTGTCTTTATCGCCATGGTGATAAAGACAGAAGGGAAGGGGCTTTACCCTTTTATTTAAAAAAAAAGGGTTTTAAACCCTCCCTTTCAAATAAATTTAAATAATATTAATAAAAGGTTATTAGATATTAGGGTATAAGGAAAGAAGGTGGAAGATCTTAAACTCTGGAATTGTGAAAAAAGGTATTCTTCTACCATTACATGAAAAGTTATCATGCTGTGTAGGAAAGCAGTAGCAACTAGTGTTGGTCGAATAGCTCACTATTCGATTCGACAGCTATTCGGCCGATAATAGCAAAAAAATTTGGGTGGTCGAATTCGAATTCGAATCCTATTATAGTCAATGGGAGAAAAATTCGGATTTGTTTGAGCACTGTGTAGAGCTTCTACAGCCTCCAAACAGATGTAAAAATATACATTATAAAAGAATACATAAAAAGATACATTGTAAACAGATACATTGTAAAAGGATACATAAAAAGATACATAACACTATTACATACCCCTGTACTTCACATGAAGATTAAAGAGCACCTGTCAAATCAATTTTAGGCTAAAGCTAGGTACACACTTCCAATAATTATTGTTAGAAAATGAACGATTACGATCGATCAACGATTATGCACGATTGTACTTGAACAATCATATTGTGCACAATTCTCTACATGCTGTAACAATGTGATCGTTCATATATAATCCACCAACAGTGTCCACACACTAGATACAATCGTTTGAACGATGCAGGGAGGGACATGTAAAGGAGAAAGTGTACCACAGAAACATGCACAATCACTGAATCACTGACACGATACTGTACACACGATAGATAGTGAAAGATCGTCGGCCAATCAGATCCACCGTGGCGGTCGTTCATTTCCAACGACAATCCTCGTTCGTCGGTGTCCTTGGTCCCTTTTTTTGGCCAATCGGTTGTTCATCGGTCGTTTCTAATGATAATTATTGGATGTGTGTATGCAGCTTTAGTCTACACGGACTGCATTCCCATGGGCTAATCTACACCAGGACGTTTCCTTCAGGCACGTTTTTGAGCGTTATCCTAAACGTTGCTTGCAACATTTAAAAAATTAAAACGCTGGATAAACGCTGGAAAACGCTTCTATTGAACTCAATGGAGGCTTTTTCAAGCGTTTTTAAGCTTTTATGAAAGCTTTCATTGAAAACAATGGGGGCTTTTATAAACATTTTTAGCAGGACTTTGGAATCTGGAAGCCCCCTTTAATAAGGAGACTCCCAGATCTCCACCGCCCCACCCTGGGGAATGAGTACAGGGGTACATAAATCCCCTTACTCATTCCCTGAAAGGGTTAAAATATAAGTAAAAAATAGGACAAGGCTTTAATTTAAAATTATTTTATTAATGTGTGTGTTTGTGTAATTTAACTTTTTTTTTTTTTTTTAATTCGTTATTTTGTATGTGTTTTTTTTTTTAAACTTGTTTTTTTTTTTTTCAGGTTATCCTACAATAACATTATGAATCATAATGTCATTGTGGGATTTCCTGGACCGTGGGAACTGTGCGGTCACAGCTAATTGAAAGCAGGTGCCTTCAATTAGCTGTAACCGCAGGTATTAGGAGGGCAATGAATGGAAATACTATGTCCATTCATACCTCTACTGCTCTATTGGCTGAGAAATAGAC
Organism: Pyxicephalus adspersus; assembly: GCF_032062135.1. Lineage (NCBI taxonomy): Eukaryota > Metazoa > Chordata > Amphibia > Anura > Pyxicephalidae > Pyxicephalus > Pyxicephalus adspersus. Next base: position 100,541,802 of record NC_092860.1, read on the forward strand.
CAATCACAGAGCAGTAGAGGTATGAATGAACATAGTATTTCCATTCAACCTCTATTGCCCTCGTATTGCCTCCAGGATCAGGGGAGCAGAGCTGTCAGCATAAAGCTCTGCTGATTGCTCTGAATTCGAACATCAACACTAGTAGCAACACAGCTTGGGAAGGAAAAGCCCAATGAACACAATACTGTAGCAGAGTTTGGTTGCTCCCCAAGATCCCATAGCAAGAACACTCAAAATCGACTTTGCCACTGCTGTAATGAGTTGGAAGTACAAAACAATTCTTGCAACGGACAAGTTGCTACAAATCCAAGGGAGAGTCACCATACACATCACAAATGGTTATGAAATACCCTTAATCCTTTTTATGTTAATCATAAAATATTTGTAAATAAATAACTTTATTAATCGTGGTTAATCTGTTTCAGTATACTTGTCCTTAGCTTGAAGCTGTGATTAAAAACATTTTTTGGGAGTAGTCAACAGGTCCAGTTGTGCAGAAAAGGTAAGTAAGTACTGTGCTATATTAATAAAAAGTGAGTTTTACGCTGTATTATTTTATTTATTTATTAGGTAATTTTACCAGGAAAAATTCCTGTTGCATTTACCTATTGATTTTTGCAGCAATGCATCCAAAATAATTTGTGGCTGTAGTAGAAACAATAACCCAATCTGTTAGTGTGCAGTATGTGCATTATATACCATGAGTAAACAAACAATGAAGGATGTTTTTTTCCACTATTACTGAGGGCTATACAACATAAGATATAATTAGAACCTTACATATATTTCCCATTTTGCCTCTTTGGTTTTTGGAGTGAGTTCTAAAGAATATATTCACATTACCTTGGATGTGTGTGATTTTCTAAACACAAATGTGCACTTTAATTTTTACATACCCATAAATTATTATTCAGCATTTGAAAATAAAAGAAAATCTATATTGCATTCTCTGCATACTTTGTACTCACCCTCATTTAATGAGAAACAGTGTGGCAAAATAGCATTTTTGCTATTGTTAGCTGTTTGAATTATGAGAAAGGGGGTGTCTTAAAAAGATCATAAATTAAGGTTATTTTGTAGCACACAAATTACCTGTAGCTCTCTTGTTTAAAATTCACAGCACAATGAAAGCTCACATGAAGCAAATGTACAAAAGTACAAAACATTTATTATTAGAGAAAATCCCCAACTGGTTGGTCAATAATGTGAAAAGAAAAAGGAAACAGAAAAGAAATCACAAAGTAGTTTTAATTTATTAATCTAGTTTTTATTTGGTTCCAGATTTTCTTTCATTTTAGCTTATTAAAGCTAGGCAATGCCCTAAAACAGGTGTATATACTGTATTTTCATTCAACCTGCACATATTTGCACATTGTGTTAATAAAATATTTGGTTTTTTTTTCACTACATTTAGCAAAGAATTTATATTATCTATAAAGTCCATATCTTGAGGAACTTTTTTGAGATAAGCGTAGTAAAGCCATTTTAGGGGACAAAGTTTCCCTAGATATCCAGAACATTCAGTACATAATACATCAGGAAGGAGTGAATAATGGGGTCAGTGGCCTTCTGAAAAAGTCAACATACAATAGAAGAAACTTGTACACATTTGAAAAGGGTTAGATAGATAGATACAAACAATGCAAAAAGATTCAAATGGGATATTGAATGTATTAGCGTCTTTTTTTGTGTGCATTTTTCAATTATTTTCAGGCATGCCTTGCAAGGAATTGGATGCTTACACTCTAGGTAGCTAGGAAAATTTGCATTTGTTCAGCCAAACATTATTCAGACAGAGGCAAATTAAAGCTAAACTGATCAGGAGCCAATGCTATTTAACCAGTAATATTACTCTCTACGTAGATAGATATTGAGGCTGATTCACTTAAGAAGTTGATACTCATCCCCTAAAAACTGTGAGAAAAATCAATTCAATTACGCAGTCATGTAAAGCTTTATATGATTATGTAAATGTCAGAAAAAGGTTATTAATTCTACCACATAAATACTATTGTGATTTACAGTTGGTAGGCATTGACCAGATTCAAGGAGAATCTGCTGTTCTTTATTGGGGAAGAGGCGGAGCACTGGAGAATATTTTTAGCCGTCACAGATAAATGAGGACTGGCTTAACTTGTGCTATTGAGGAGTGTTTAGGAGACCAAGGTAAAGTTCTAAATGTTAAACATTCTAAAGGATAAGGCCTTAATAGACCCACATGTGTTAGAAGCATTTTCTCCCTGTGACAACTTTTCTCAAGAGTATAAATGGATTACACTTTATACATTTGTGTGTAGTCACCTAGGCCTCATTAGATCTCTAATTTTGTTAATTAAACATATATTCAGGTTTTGTAGGACATTTAGGCACTCTTATAGTTGTTCTACTTTTAAGGAAAGTTTGGAACTAAGAGTGCTCAGTTATCTGGAAAGTATTGATATTGAATATTTACTCACAATCATCTCAGGAATGGTAAGTAAATAAAAGTTTATTTACCTGTAATTACAAAAGCACAAGTCATTTAAGGTAATGTGTTGTATGTAACAGGTGAAGCTAGCTCCATTCTATGTTAAGAATGGATGCTTCTGTGGTGAGAACTTGACCTAGGCAGAAATCATGTTGCCAAAAAACATTAGCCAATCAAGTAGTGTATCCAACTCTAATTCGTTTTAGGAACTATTAGTTGTATATTCACATGTGTAACTCAGTCACTTAGTTAGATAGTCCTGATCAGAGTTAATTCTGACTTGGATTTGAACTATTCTGATCTTGGATCTGAGTTTGATCAATCCAAGCTAATTATGAGTTTATATATCCCGTGTGCAGGAAAATCCTCTTACCATTTGCTTGTCTGTCTTCATTTACTGCAAAAGGATAACATAAGTACACAGCTAGCCAAGGTGCATTTTATGCTACTAATAACTTTCTGCTAGTAGTAGTCGGGGAGAGAGCCCAAAGCTAATAGTAACATAAAGTAGTTAAGTGCATGTCAAGGGTCCATTTTCTATTACTGCTATTGAGAGTAAAAAACTGGAGCTGGTGGGGAAAGACCAGAGTTAAATATTTTTTTTTTTTCAATTGTTGCCATTACCATTTGTCAGCTTTCTTATATTGTGAGTTTACATATGCTAATTTTAAAATGTTATAATTGAATGGAAATAAGACATTGGATAAGGTATTGGAAGTAAGAGACCAACTGCTAGTGGATCCTCAACTCAAACTAAACTTTTTGAGTCTGTATCCATAACTGACCAAACTATGGGTAGAAGGAGGGAGGACACTAGAACTAACTCTAAGCACCACACCAATGGCAGAAGACAGAAAAAGTAGCAGACCCTGTTATGCATGTTTTTCCCACAAGTTGGAAAAACAAAGATTCCTCTCAGCCTTGCGTCTTGTCCTAAATCTTGTAAACTGGCTGGTTCGTTCATTATCCTAGTAATCACAACTGGGGGATAAAGACAGTAAATGTGATACATTACCCCAGAGCCATGGAACCCTTTTTCTTCTTTAACACTTATGATCACTCACTTTGTGGGCAAGGGCTCTTTTCAGTTTTTTGTTTGCAAATATTTTTTCTGACAATCAGGGAATTAAGACATGTATGTGAATCACTAAAAACAAGAGCTGATCAGGTAGAAGAGCTCTGTGATGACTTACAACATTTATCAGGGGAGGTTCTACAACTGCTTTTGCTGGTGGCAGTGGTGGTGCTGCTGGTGCCAATAGTGGCAGTGCTAGTGGTAATAGTTGTCATGCTGCTGGTGGCAGTAGTAGTGGTGGTGCTAGTGGTAAGAATAGTAGCAGTGTATTACGCAAAAACAGATCTTGGAATACAGCAGGTAGATAAAAAAAAATCGAGTGGCAATTTTGTTGCATAACTTCCTAGTAAATCTTGCAGGTCATATATGAATAATAAAAATCTTAAATTAAAATTCACAGGTCATATGCACAATTCCATATCATATGATCTACAAATTAATAGGATTAAAAACATCATATTTACACATTTTCCATTTTGACAGGTGATTTAGGCTGTTCAGATGTGGTGTCTCAAGCAGTAAAAGTGGTAGCAAGGCAGCCTTAGGCAATGATTTTGCAGCCTAGTGAAAAAGAAAGCCTATACCTGGCTTAAGTTTAAAGGATCTTTCAGACATGCAGACAAAATATGTCAGTGCTGCAGCTATATTAGGATAATGTATAAAATTAGCTCTACTTCATTAAAGCAAGTTTGGAAACGTCAGGAATATATTTATTGCAACATTAAAAATGTAATATATTTAATTACTTACAAAACATTTGAGGTTTAGTATGTAGAAAAAATCTTGTGAAGGCTAAAATCAAATAGGTGATCATTTGGTTGATATTAAAAATAACATTTTTACTAATGTAGCTAGACATTTTGAATGCCATGACTCCAAGGACTTGTTTTTTTAGTGTACAGTAAGTTGAGAAAATATCCATGTGTCCCTGGGGATTACTTTCTAAAATTATGTAAAAGGTGATGTTAAAGTTTATTGAATATTCACAATATTCACAAAAACACATATACCCCACTGACTTAAAGCGGACCTAATATTAGATTTTATTCTCACATTCTTGCACTGGAATGTCAGTCCTCCTTAGATGCACTGGCTCTGTCAGCTGTTTTTCCATGAAAAACAAAACATTTATTATATGTATAGAAGCAGCCCTCCATGTTGTCACCCTAATCTGTACTGTCACCCCCATCTGTGGAGTGCATTGTCTTCCTTAATCATTCTGTCACCCCCATCTGTGGTTCCCCCGGAACACCTCAAAAAAACATCTATTCAGATTGGAAGTCTCCCTGCTGAGCTGAGTTGAAACCCCCCCCCATCTGACACAAGCAGACAGTGGTCATTGTGGAGAGTAAGAGGTATCATCACATGACAGGGAAAAATAAAAAAAAGCACTAAACTTGCTGACCAAAACCCCAAAACCACGCCCATTGCTTTGATTGGTTAGCAAGTTTGGTGGTTTTTCTTATTCACTGATGTCAATCACCCATAAGCCTTTTAAGCCTTGCCACAGCAATGGAGAACCCAGAGGGAGGGGTCAAAGTATTTTTTTGGCAGTTTAGGGGGTTTAAAAGCTTTAAACAAAAGTATAACACAGACAGATTAGATTACTTAGGTTTACATTATCCATAAACCCAAACTGAAAATGTGAGTTTAGATCTGCCTTAATTCTCAATGCGATTTGCCTAACTTTTTTTTATTTCATTTTTCTCCACATTTTATTATTTTTCTTATTTGGCTTATATTGCTATTGCTGTTCTCAGTCATGGTTAGTGTTGATGTTCGAATTCGGTTTGTCCCTATAATTGACCCGAAAATGGGTGTTCGAATTCGGGTAGACCCGACCCGAAAAACACGGGATTCGACAGCAAAAATTCGGGAGGAAAAAAAAAATTTTTTTTTTTCTTAAATTATTTATTTCGTATGTGTTTTTTATTTTAAACTTGTTCTTTTTTTATTTTTTACAGGTTATCCGACAATGACATTATGAATCATAATGTCATTGGGGGATTCCTGGACCGTCGGAACTTTGCGGTCACAGATAATTGAAAGCAGGTCCCTTCAATTAGCTGTAACCACAGGCAATACGAGGGCAATAGAGGTTGAATGGAGATACTATATCCATTCATACCTCTACTGCTTTGTGATTGGCTGAGAAATAGGAAACCCTGATGACAGCTCAAGCATCATCAGGGTTTCCCTTTCCTCAGCCAATCAGGGAGCAGAGCAATCAGCGGAGCTTTACTATGCTGACAGCTCTGCTGTGACGAGTGATCAGGGGAGCAGATTGTCAAAATGAACGAGTATTGTTGAAATGAACGACCGCCACGGTGGATCTGATTGGCCGACGATCTTTCACTATCTATTGTGTGTACAGTATCGTGTCGTTCAGTGATTGTGCATGTTTCTGCGGTACACTTTCTCCTTTACATGTCCCTCCCTGCATCGTTCAAACGATTGTATCTAGTGTGTGGACACTGTTGGTGGATTATATATGAACGATCATATTGTTACAGCATGTACAGAAATGTGCACAATATGATTGTTCAAGTATAATCGTGCATAATCGTTGATTGGTCGTAATTGTTCATTTTCTAACAATAATTATTGGAAGTGTGTACCTAGCTTTACCCTAAAATTGATTTGACAGGTGCTCTTTAATCTTCATGTGAAGTACAGGGGTATGTAAGTCAATAGGAGGAAAAATTGTTATGTATCTTTTTATAATGTATCTTTTTATGTATCCTTTTACAAAGTATCTCTTTACAATGTATCTTTTTATGTATCCTTTTATAATGTATCTTTTTACATCTGTTTGGAGGCTGTAGAAGCTCTACACAGTGCTGAAAAAAACCCGAATTTTTCCTCCTATTGACTTTAATGGTGTTCGACTTTGACATTCGACCACCCAAATTTTTTTGCTATATTCGAGTGAATAGCTGCCGAATAGAATATTGAGCTATTCGACCAACACTAGTCATGGTACTATTTGACCTATGTCTAACATGTCTATTCAGTAGCAAATATATTTATGTGTGTATACGTAGTCCTATGTTTTTAATACAGTAGATATACATGGATAGGTATTTTGCAGTATTTCATACTGTTCTATGGACTGGCTGTAATTATGAGCAGTAGTTTATAAGGTTATATATTTTTTATTAGTTTTGTAAGTAGCGAAAATATTTCACTCCTTACTATGAGTTTTATGCAATAATTATCTCAGCTGGAGTGGGTTGAGTTGCTGTTGGATAATATGTGCTATTTAGTCTTTTCCATCTGACATCAGTTTTAATCTTTATGATTACGTACTGTTAGTAGAAAACACGTCAAGGAGCTGTCATGCTTTTCTGAACTTCCTGTCTTGAAATTTGAAAGAAGCACATACTCCTTGTTTAGGGACTAAGAAAGGGCATTACCAGGGAGAAACAGCTAGACTGGTGGTATTTCCCTAATTTGATCAGGACTGTGTATTTGTTTGGGGGACAAAACACATTTAAATTTCAAGCAAGTTCTATTTGAAAAAAGTTATTGGCAGTGTATCCCACTTGTTTTGTTTTATAAAAATTACAAATTCACTTTCAGCAAAAGAGAAGACTTTTAAGGTTTAAGCTGACAGCTTTAATTGCATACATATTTTGTTTAACATTTTTACATCCACACCTACTTTGATTTAACATGATTGACAGAAGCTTCCTCTACCTGTTTCTTTCAGGTGCAGATGTGACTACAAATAATTTTAATGCTTTTAAAACAACATTTAGTATTCAAGTTTTCAAGGAAATTACATTTTTCTAAATTAAACTCTTTAATGTAACATATAAAGACGACAGCTAAAACATATGGCAGTTTGCAAGATGAGCATTTCAATAAATATAGTCATTTCAAATGAAACCAAATAATAGAAAAATGTACTGTGAAACATAGTGTGCAATAAAAATATAATCAGAATAAAAGCTCAGATTCTGTATTGTGTTGTAACTGTCATACCAGTTAGTTTCATTTCTCTTGTATACTCAAACAAGCTGGGCCTGACCCACATTTGTCTTTGAAGTACCGGTAAATGTCAAAGTCTAAGAGTGAGATTCTAATTACACTGATTTTTTTTATTTTGCCTCATGTATCCACAATAAGCAAAACAAAGCCCTACATTGGTAAAAAGAAAATATTTTCTGTTTTACAGAATATATATTTTGAGATCAGATTTATTGGCATGCCTCATCAAACTGTTTGTACTAAATGTGTAGATTTGTAAATTGGTCAGCAGAGGTGCGCTAAAAAGCTCAGTTCCACTTCCTTCTTAAGAGTAGGTTCAGAACTGCTTGAGGATTGAGTAATCAATTAATTGGAGCTCCTAGAGCCTGGCACCTTGCCTGTAGCTTGGTCACTCACACCACAGTTACTAGTACCGCTCACTGCTGCCCCCATTCTTAATTTTTGGGGCTGCCACCGGGAGACCCTACATGTAGCATCTCCCGAAAGGCAGTGGTTCCCTTGCATGAGGAAGCAAAGAGCATTGCAACTTTGCAGTCAATATGAACATAGCCTAAGGCCAAAGTGCATGCACAAAAAACTTATGAAAATATATTCCCCCAGAGGCATAAATAATATAAATTCACATACTTCAATATCTTAAGTTTTCTAAATATCCATTTGTAAAATTAAAGGTATATCAGATAGGAATCCCTACAGGAAGTTTAATGATTCTTCTTACAAAATTTGTGCTCTATTCAGTCGCTAGGAGTTAACCACTCTGGTGGTATACCCAGGGTTTGGAGTGAATTTTATGTACCAAAAGTGGAACCCCTAGCCACACTCGGGGTAGCATAAAAAAATCCTACTTGCTTCCAACGCTTCAGCAGCTCCAGCGATTCTCGGCTGGCTTTTGCATCACATCCCCAGTTTGATCGATGTGAAGCGTCGGTATGCTGGGGAGGCGTGGTCTGGCAGGAAATATAAAAGCAGGTTACATTATAATCTGCTTTTAGCATATTGATAATGGTGATAAAGTTATAAAAAATAAATCCAAATAATAAATTCAAAAGGTAATCTATTATTGTACCTTTTTGCTTGGACAATTTTTTTTTTAATTTTTTAATAAAATGATTAAATTAAATTTATTATTATATTATTTCATTTTTTTTATAATAATTTATGATTTGTTTTTCAGATTTCATCATACTAGGGAGTTATTCCTAAGAACTACAGATCTAAAATAATAAACAACAAATTTCCACGCAAAACAATGTACCACTTTTGACATAAAAATACGGACATAATTAGACCACCAGGGAGGTTTAAGGAAAGTCCTGTGTATGTTGCATTTCACTATGAGGAAGTATTGTGAATATCGTTTAGCTCCTGGTACTTAATAGAGTGCTGGGGGGTGAAGAAAAACTTAAGTGAATGCTACTAGTAATGGAAAGTCATAGCCCACATAGCTGTCATATAAGCTAGTGATGGTATACTTCTCAATTTCCAGAATAAATGGGAATTTCTTTTGGATTTGTTTCAGGCAGACAACTGAGGAAAAAGTTAGAATATGCTATTGGGGATTGGAAGTCCTAGCTCACATGGGCAAGTGGACTCTCTTGAGATCATTGCTCATTAATCAAGGAAACCCTAGCAGCCTCTGGAGAAACCCTAGTTGAGAAACACTGGTCTAAATTGACCCATGGCTCAACAGTCCAAACGTGGTAATGAGTTTCTCCAAATGAAGAAAAAAATCCGACATTTATTTGACCTTCAGTGCTGAATGAATCAGCAACAGTGTGGCAAAATAGTATATGCTCCTGAGGCTAGGTAGGGTGGGGGAGGAGGAGGTTACTTAAAATGTTGCTGTGGAATAGTTTTGGCTAGACACTATTCTCTCCAAGGTGGTAAAACATTAACTATTAAAAAAAAATGATAGATAAAAAATTAATTTAAAATACTCCAATATACCTAGCTCCAAATGCTATAAACTTTTTACTTCACTGTTATGTAAATTGTTTGCATGGAACTAGCACCATGCAGTTATTACACAAATGTCTTCAAACTGTTTTATTGTAAGCTGACTTGACATTCTGACATTCAGTGATTATGCATAACATGTGTTTGCTCAGTAGATCCCTCTTTTGAAATCCCTGCATGCTGTTTGAAAGGATAAAGAATAAAAGGAAACTGGTGTGACAACCTATGTTTTAAGATTGCTTAGCAAAAACGCTGTATGTGTTCTTAAATGATATCAAAGCATATCCACCTTAACGTAGGAGCTGAATGAAATGAAATTTGGCATATTAGCTGAACTTTCTCTAGGTTTGTGAAAGTGCAATTAAAAATAGTTAATTAGTAAGATTACCATAGAGAGTACAGCTGTGATAAATGTTAGTCCTACAATTTCCCGATTCTCTTGTTTTCTTTTATTGTTAGACTATGTATTACCATCATAAGACCTTTCAAGAAATATACAAAGCAAATTTCACATTTCATTGCATCTGATTAAATATGTGCTATTAAAAAACATTCTAAATATCCTGTAAACTACCACAACTGCAGAAAAAAAATCTCATGTGTTTTTTTTAAATATGTTCACATTTTATATAAAACAAACTTTACAAGGTGTTTCGAATAATCAAATATTTATTATCAATGATTATTAAGTCTTAGTCTACATGGACTGTTTCCCCAGCGTTTAACCTGAGGCTTTTAAAGCCCATGTTTGAAACCCCCTTGCATTCTAATGAGCTAATCTACACCAGGACGTTTCCCTGAGGCATGTTTTATGAGCTTTATCTTAAACGCTGCTTGCAACTTTAAAAGAATGTAATCGCAGGGTAAATGCGGGAAAATGCTCAAAAACACAGGAAATGCTTGCAAACGCTCCAGTGAACTCAATGAAGGCTTTTACAAGCATTTTTAGGCTTTTTAGGAAAGCTTCTGTTGAAAACAATGGGGGCTTTTATAAGCGTTTTTAACAGGACTTTGAAATCTGGAAGCTCCCTTTATTAAGGAGACTCCCAGATCTCCGCCACCCCACCGTGGGGAATGAGTGCAGGGGTACATAAAACCCCTTTACTCATTCCCCGAAAGGGTTAAAACGTGTAAAAAAATAGGATGAGGCTTTAATGTTAAAGCATAAATGTAAGTATTGTATGTATTTAATGTTAAAGTTTTTACAGGTTACCCCAATGACAGGATAATTCCCATGGCTGCAATCATGACATGAGCACAGCCATGGGACTTCTTCTGACAGTGAGGGATCCCCGGGCACCAGGGGTAAATGAGGACAAGGCTCTCCATTCACCTCTAGTGCTTTGTGATTGGCTGAAGTTTTCCATTTCTCAGCCATTCAGCAATAGTGAATGGCTCTAGTGCTCTGTGAATGGCTGTGAAAAGGGAAACCATGATGACAGCTCAGGCATCATCAGGATTTCCCTTTCCTCAACCAATCAGGGAGCAGAGCAATAAGCGGAGCTCTGCTATGCTGACAGCTCTGCTCCCCTGATTGCTCCTGCAGCCCTAGAGGAGCTGTGACATGTTCTGTATCTGTAACACATACTACAGCTCCTCTAGGGCTCGGGAGTAATTAGGGGAGCGGAGCTATCAGCATAGGACACACATTTAATAAACACACACATTTAATAAAATATTTTAACATAAAGCCTCATCCAATTTTTTACACATATTTTACCCTTTCAAGGAACGAGTACTGTACTGTACTGTACTCATTCCCTGCAGGGGTTAAAAGTAAAAAATTTATAAAGGCTTAAATTATTGTAAAATTGCAGCAATTTGCTGTAAAACGTGTCATAGGTGTTTAAAAAAAAGTTTTTTTAGCGTTTTACAGTCAAGCTTTAAAACGCTTGTAAAAGTGCATAAAAACTAGTGTTGGTCGAATAGCTCACTATTCGATTCATCAGCTATTCGCTCGAATAGAGCAAAATTATTCGGGTGGTCGAATGTCAAAGTCGAACACCATTAAAGTCAATTGGAGGAAAACTTCGGGGGATATCACATGATTTTATTTACACAAATTATTTTGGGATATCACATGATTTTATTTACACAAATTATGTTGGGATATCACATGATTTTATTTACACAAATTATGTTTCTCTTAACAAGTCATTTCTGAAGGGCATGGCAGAAGAGGGTCCATACTTCTCTTTCTCTCCAAAGCGCCACTGCTTCACCCAAGAATACAAAAATATAGAAGACAGCTGAAGTCAATATTCTGGGTGATGTTTTTATTGGCATTCCCTTTTCTACATTACTATTTCTAGAAGTTAGAAAAATTATTGTAGTCCTGTAATTCTGGTGAATATTGTACATTACTCAAGTACTTTGCTGTAAACACCTCTAGCAGGTGAACCGATTATGTAGGGTGAAAAGTAAATGCTAGTTAAAGAGGAGGTAACAAAAATACTGTACACAAGGTCATGTGCATTCATTTATTTTATCTATAATACAGAAATCAAAAAGAAATCAATTAGCCAGGGAAACATGTTTTTATAAATGTTAATTCTTATGTTTAATGATTTATGCCTTTTGGCTTTCTGAAAAAAAATGTCTAAATTCAGCAACAATAAATGTCTACAGTACACAATGTGAAATATTGTGAAAAGTTATTCCCAAAGGAACATGTTGAACTGTTCTACAAATTTGAAAGGGAAAACATTAGATCATCATTGAAACAGTACATATAGATAAAAGAGAAATTATTGTATAAAACACAAGAAAAATGTGCCTCTTCAATAATGTATGTAACAAACATTTCAGTAAATGTAATAGTGTACAGTAATATATATATATAAATAATGTGAACATTGTTCCTTCGGCAGAAATTATTTCATGATTTGCAAAACAGCCCACCAGTCCCTGACATTTTTAGCCACTCATCCATATAAAATTTCTCCAGTTGCCAGATATTTATGGGTTTTCATGCATGAACTGTTTATTTCAAATCCCCACAACATTTTAATGAGATTCAAGGCTTTGACTAGCCTTAATTTCTTTTTTATAAACCCCTTTGCTGGTCATAAACTAATTTCTATTTTAATTTAACCCCCCTAGTGTTCTAATTCTGTCAGTTTTTTGATACAAAAAGTGATCCTATTTTTTTTGCATCGAAATTTTTGTTTATATTGCGGGCCTGTAATTCTTAGGATTAACTCCCGTGTATGATAATTATATTTATTTATTTTATTATAATCATAAATTATAATATAATACATAATTATAAATAATAATTTAAAAAATAATGAAATAATAGACAACAATGTAATCTTAAAATAAAATATAAAATGAAAAATGTACTTTTATGTTTATTTCATGTTGTGTGGTGTTTTTGTACTGTAAAAACCATTTAAAAGCAGATTACATTGTAATTTGCTTTTAAACTTCCCTCCCAGACACAGCAGGGGCTGGGCTTCACAGCAGGATTGCCGCTGGAGTGTGGGGCAAAGGTTAGGGGGGCTCTTAAAGTTACCCCGAGTGTGACTCGAGATTACCGCTTTTTGCAAATAAAAGCCACCCCGAGTCTTATTTCTTTCCTTTTTAGTAACCTACCCAACATCTGCATGTGCTATAGAAACAAATAGAATGCCAAAAATACAAATTACATCATTTGTGAAAGGGTCAGATTCACAATAATCTTTATTTGTGCAAATTTGTTTACTCACTCCTAGCACACATATTTTTTTGGAAAATGTATTCTTACAAACCATCTTAACATTGCATACTTGGTTGAGTACACCTATAATTAGGTGCTATAGTAGCAACTATTGGTTTGGATTGAGAAGCCAGTTGGGTAAACATTTCCTAGGATATAACAAAAATGTATTTTTCAGTTTATGTACTAAATACAACATGATTACTAACATCTCGTATAATATGTAAATTCCTTATAAACTATATTATTTTTGCTTTTCTATTAATACTTACTTTGTGTTTAGATGTCTTTTTGCCAATCACAAGATGCTGTCTCTTTTGTAGCAAACAAGCCCTAATAGTGTGTAGAGCAGCAATGGTATATGATGTGCAGTATAATGCTGCTCTTAGCATCATTATACTTTAAAGCAGTACTAAAACTCAAAAAAAAAGACCTTTAATCCTGTAGATCTGTTGATCTGTCGGGAGGTTTCTTCATTTGGGTCCGGGTATTCATATTCGGCCCATGACATCTTCTCTCTTCTGCCGGGTTCTTCTTCTTACCTCACCTGATCTCGTACTGCACAGGCGCAAGATCGGGAGACATAGACTGGGAAAAAGATTACCGGGATGCGTGACATCCTGCACTTAAAAAAAAATAAAATTTTTACTTTAAATAACATGGTTGTCTACTCCTATGTAAAGTACATTTTTGAGATTAGATCTGCTTTAAATGCAGGGTACCAAGGCAAGGCATCCTCAAATAGTGGGATGATGATGATGATGATAATGTATGGCTAACTTGATGTCTTCTGTCTTCCAGGTTAAATGATGCTGGAAGAGTTTATTACTTTTTACATGTCTTTTCAATATAAGGAGTGTCAAGGTAAAAAAGCAAAAAATATTGCTCTGCCTTCCTATTTTCTAAACTTTTACATAGCAATAACATTTTGGTACACACAGATCTATGAGATTAAAGTATGTATTGCTAGTAACTTTTTAGCAAATAACTGTGAACATAACCTTAGCTTTCAAAATGGACATCATTCTGTAAAGTTTTTTATTATCAGATTTTAATAAACTAACAGAGTATAGGCCTTTTTTAAAATAAAATCTGTATATTTTAGCAATAGGATACATATAGTATCAATTTTAAAAATCCAAAAGTTGCAAATTTCACACACTTGAAAAACCACAAGATTGTTAAACTAAAACTGAGCACAATATTTTACCAGTATTACTTTTCTTGTAGCTTCTAGTGTTGACAGCAATCACTCTAAGCTCTATAAAATTGTGGTTCCCCATAAACAGGTCTTAGGGGACCATTTAATCTCATTACAGATCTCTGTCTTCAGACATTGTTTTTCTATTGCCTTTTTACTGTGCATATGGCTATAATATTGATAGCACTATATAGTCCTAGCCCCCCTTAGAGTAAAGTGGGTATGTATTGATTAGAGGTATTACTCAGAATATAACAAATATTAAAAAAGAAACTGGTACATTAGCTATGCTACTTTGTAAAATGTTAGTATAAATGCCTGTTAAACTAATGGAGTTGTAGAAAAAGCATAAAACTAGTTCCAGTAGTATTTTTATCATGCAGCCTACAACTAACATTTTGTTATATTGAATGTATAAAATTAAATTTATGTTTACAGGTTAACTAGGTATGTATTTTTACCAGTGATGTATTATATAGTTGGTTGAGCAGCACACCCACCCAAGAAAATGACAAGAGAAGCTAAAAATTATGGGACCACAGTCACACTAACACACTTTAAGACCAATTTGGAAAAAAAAAAGAACAAAAAAAAATTAGCTATGGAAGAAAATGCATAAAAATAGAAATAATTTCAATTATAAATTCACCTATGGATTCATTGCTTTTTTATATACCGGTACTCATTTATATATTACTTTATATGGAATGTATACACAAGAAGATATGAAATGCAGAGGAATGTAGTCTTACAATGACAGAATAAGGACATATTTTGCTGAAGCTCTCATACAAGATGACTGATAGTCATTGCTCTTACCAAATTGTTTTTCTATAGGGAAACCATATTGCAACATTCAGACCACTCATCTAGTTCAAAGCTGTACATATAACTTCCAGGGGGAGTAAGGGACACCCTTTTGGTAATTTTTTTTTATTGTCAGGTAAATAATAAGGTCAGTTATTTACTCTTAAGTTCTTTCTAACCTGTCATAGGATAGATATAGCTAGATAGGTGTATATGTTTAAAAATATAAAAATGAAGGACGTTCTAGGTGTTGGACACCTTTGTTTCATATAGTACAAGACAATCATAGGCATAATTTAGACTCCCATGTGGAAACAAGCGATGGGATAGCTTCCTGAGCACATATTTGCCTAGCTGTTGTGTATTTCGTTCAGTAACATTTTCTCATAAAGACCCATTAAACGCTTCTACAACCACTTCTGCATACTATTACTTAGAACATATTACAGCTGATAAAGGAGTGTAGGGGAAAGAGAAACATCTCCAAAGTCATAAATCAAGTAAAAACTATACAATTTCAAACCTGGGCCATGAGTATTTTTAAATGTAAAAGTGCTACATTTAAAAATACTCATTATTTTAAATTACCTGCCTGTCCCTGCCTACCTGCCCAACGGTCCCGCCCTCCGACCTAAGGCTCGCGAGCAGATGCCCGGCCGGCATGGCCAGGGGAAGAAGATGCCCGGCACCACTGGACAACACCGCGGGAACGTGGGAACCAAGTAGGAGTTTTAAACTCCCTGGCAATTCCACCCGGAGTGTGGCTCGGGGTTATTGCTTTTGGCACTGAAAATTAACCCTGAGCTACACCCGGGAATACCACCAAGGAGGTTAATTACCATTGTATTTTGGATTCTTCAACACTGCCAGTTGGTTGTAACTTTAGACATGGCTACATAAACAACCATTGCTGTTACATCTCTATCAACTGCTATGGACAAATAAGTACAGTGGCTGTTTTTTTAGGTGGCTGTTTCATAATTGCCCCTGTAAACCAGCCCTTTTTGTTTTTTTCTCTGCTCAGAGTGAAATTGTTCAGAGAGTTGCTTAGGGCTCTGTTTATAAAACTGGGAATCGGATGTTTGTACTAGATTGTAAGCTCTTCGGGGCAGGGTCCTCTCCTGTATCACTGTCTGTATTAGTCTGTCATTTTCAACCCCTATTTAATGTACAGCACTGCGTAATATGTTGGCTCTATATAAATCCTGTTTAATAATAATGTTTCCTCAAACATTCCCTGGGGAATGAGGGAATGTCAGATTCCCGTTTTCATAAATAGAGCCCTTAAAGTTGACAAATGTTTTTGAAATTGTTTTTGCTAATACTACAAGAAAAAGAAAAGTCTAAGTTTTGGGTTTAAAAATAATTCTTTGGCTCTGTGTAGGACAATAAATTCATTATTTAAACTTTGTTATTACATTTAGTGTGATTTACACTCACATCTAAAGACTTACAATCCATTTATATTTTTGGCAGTATGGACAAATTAGCTGTGTTTTCCTGGCACAATTAACTACAAGTTTTATTTTACTTAGTATTGAAGGACACATCAGTGATAAGTGATGCAAACATTTGTATAGTCAGCTAAGATTTTTGTCTTGGAGTAATTTATCATGTAAATTGGGTCTTCTTTGTTTTATGGAAATTTGAATACAGCTTTCTGTGTGATTGAATGTTTTGTCAGCCCATTCAATATGCAAGAAATTTATTTTTATCTTTTGATATAAAAGACATGGTTGAAATCTATTTTTGCTGTCTGTATTGATACAGTGTAATGTGTATTTTCAAACTAGTTATTTTCTAAGATCAAAAGCTATGAAACTTTAGATAGTAGTAATTCATATTCTATTCAACAGTGGACTTTTGTATAATCAACTTGTTAATGTCAGTTCAGCAGATATTAAAAAATAGGTTTCAGATATATTGCATTTTATGTTCACTCATCAGAAAAGATGATTAATCAATTCACCTGAGATGTCATTCTGTTCAAGTAAATTCATGGAAAGTGTAAATTCAGGAACTTTTGGTGATCCATGGTAATTCTTTTGAAGAACATATTTATGATTTTTGGTGGAATTATTCAGGGCTCTGGATGATTTCCAAGGCTCCCTTGTGCCTGCTGTCCATTAATCATGGCCAATCAGGAGTGGTAAGCAATGCAGAGTGGGTGGAATATTCTGAGAACTTTTGTATCTAAATAAATTGCATTGCTATTTACTATAAAGGAATTGTCTGATCTCACATAGTCTCTCCAGCAGTCACATTTTCCATATCAGTACATGTTCAGGACTGGACCAAGCAAGAAGTAACACATATGCACAGGACAACAGCAGAAATATGTTTATGTCTCAAATCTTTGTCCCTTAAGCCTAATTTCCCTTGTGTATTGGTACTGCTGTTTTTAAGCTACTTGAAACACTTGTATGTTTGAGTATGAGCAATAGCTTTTTTCCTCAAATGTGTGTTTTAACAGTTGTTAGGTCTCTGCTGCCACGTTTCCCAGTTGGAAACTGAATTTCACATGATGATGTCCATAGGAAAACAGCTTGAATAAAGCTTCAAAAAAACGGGCAATGTAAACAAACATGTCTTTCCAGGGCAACAATAAATTGTAGACTAGTTTCCTAGTGATACTGGAGGTGACATCTAGCAGCTCCATTCCTCAACTTAAATACAAATTCTTTCTAATGAAAACTGCACCGCTTTATGGCCTTTACTAATTAAAGTACACCATTCAGGTTTGGAAATATTATTTGCTTTACAGACAAATCTATTTTCTACATTTTTTTTTTTTAATATTAGAATAATTGTTTATTAATGGGTAATTATTATATTTTCATATTAGATGTGTGTGACCATGCATGTTTCAAAATAGGAAGTAAAATAGGCCAATTAATACTTTTTAAATTACCCAGATAGAACCATGGACATTCCTTATTTTGTAGCTGTCATATATCATACTGTATATTTTTAATTATTTTTCTGCCTAGGAAGAAACTACTTGTTTCCCTTTCTGGTTTAATTATCTCAAATTAACTGCTGAGATGTTTGCACTTCACTGTATGTAGTACAGACATGTTTAATATTGAACATAATTTGATGTTTCTCATTCAGATGTTTATATCCACTAAATAAACAGCCACGATAAAAAATGAGCTGCATTCAACTGCCAAAACTGTTAAAATCCAATATTTTTTTCTTTAATTCTGAATGCAAGGATGATACAGCAATCATTTTAACTAAATAAACTCCATTACTAATGTAGTGACTCTGCCATAAGCAGTAGTGCCCCTAGCCTATATTTAATGCTCGTTTTGGTGGCTTGGCTGTAGTTAGACAGCCACAGAGCTTGCTTTACATTTTTGCTTTTTTTGCTTTCTCTTAAAATGTATCTCCTTTCAAATTTTATTTTGCATATAACAGGTAAATGCCTATTATATTTCTTTGTCTGCACCTTGCTCTGGAAATTTTGCTTCATGTTCCATTTTAAGACTCCAAACCTCAAAATCTTTTCAAACAATTTTAATTCTAAAAAGTTTGTCCCTAAACATGTTTTGCAGTTGGAGTATGTTCTCTCACCTATTGCCCTAATAACTCAAAATGTTGGATTCAGTCATGTTTTCTGCCTCTGCCGTGAAACCCAACCTATATAATATGGTAGACCCCTTTGAGTTTGACTTTGAGCTTTGAGTTCTGCCTATGTGCAGCTAAAGCACTATTTTTGTTACAGTGTAACATTTATGCTTTTAGTTTATTAACTTTCTTACAACCTCTAAGTCATAAATGATCTTTTACCATCATGACCAGGATTTAGGGAAGCAAGAAAGAATTTGTTCCATTCCCAGCTTGATCTCTGCACTGCAAAAAAATTGACTCTTCCCTACCCCTGTGCACTTTTTTTTTTACACGTCACCCTTTATTTCATTACCACAACATTTCTGTAATATTTGGTAATCTTCTCATGACATTTTGGAGTATTTGGCTGTGAGTGAATCTGTAGCCATCAGAATTTCATCCTTGATGGCATCAAATATTTTTCTATTTGGCCAGAAACTATTTAGACATATTCGGTTGAACATGTTTGAGTAATTCTAACAGCTGCTAATAGGTCAGCTTTTGTAACCAAGACACCAGAACAAGACTAGATTCCCATTTATCTGAAGTTTAGAAAAATGATAAAAATACATTGTGAGTATTAAAGTTTCTTGAGAAACCGGCATCCTAATTCCTCTCTTACACATATTTTGCCACCAAAAAAATGGGTCAATGCTAAATTGACTGGCACATATTTGAGCCCATAGCAGGCCAACAACCAGATGCTTAGATCTGGAACATTCCAGGATAGCTGTACAAATGCTAAACTGAAATAAAAAAATGAATTTCACCAGAAACATGCATGTAAAATAAATCACAGCATTTCCCTCTTCTCTAAATAAACTACCTTGGCATGACAGGCATTTGGCCAGGATCCCAATAACAAAGCAACAGTATTAGAACACTGAAGATGTTCCCACTATTCGTATAGCTGTATAATTGCATTGTTGTATGCACTCTGAGTACTCCTTTGGATGTTCCCCAGACATCATTGATCATTGTTCATTACCAAATGTGAACATTGCTTTTTACTGCACAGACTGCATATACAACATGCAAATGAGCACATCTGACTGATAAAAGATAAAACTCATCTGTTAAAAAATGGAATGTATAGATAGAGTTCTTATACACAAAATAGATTATTTCCAAATATTACTCTAAAAACGTAAATTTAAATATGTATTTTCAGTATGAAGCTGTAGGGCATCTTTAAAAACAATGAATGTTACTTTCACCAAACATTCATTCGTAGTGAATCAATCACTCCCTTTAGAACATTTCCTCCAGAAAGATTGAACTGAAGTGGATGTTTGGTAAAGGTCAGAATAATTGTTTAATGAATGTACTGCTAAATAGTATATATTATAGGCTCCAAAGGAAGAATGGAATTACATAATAAAACAATTTAAAAATTAAAAACCTATGTACATTTGTTACTTTTGTTACACCTAATTAGTAGTATTAACTACTTTAAACTAAATATTTTCTTTGAAAAGCTATTTATGTTAATAGTATAGAATCAAACATAACAGTGTCCATTATGGTCATCACGAGTGTTAATGTTTTAGTTAATGTAAACTAAACATTAACAAAGCTTTAGCTTTGTGGTGTTATGCAATTTTTTTTACAAAATTCCAGTTTCATCTCTAATTTTATGGTTTCATTCAGAAATACTTTTATATTCTCTTTGATGAACACCTTTACTTTCTCCCTCCCGCCTCCAAATTCCCCTTTAAATATACCTTTTTCACAGTGGACCAATTTTCTCAGTCTTTTGATCATATCTTTTATGTCTAGTTTCCTTAGCTAATACTCATTTTAGAGCTTAACATTCAAAAACACATTTTCTCCACAGTTCTTCTCTCTCTTTTTACTATGAAGGTTTGCTAAGAATTGTTTTACTTCTTCCATCCAATACATTTCATGCAACCCTATGATGATATCTCAGAATATCATGTTTCTTTACTGCTGGTTTTGGCACTTTAAGTATACATGTAGGAATGGGCTAAATCATTAGTAGGTCAGTGTTTCTCTTTTTTACATAGTGGGAACTCTTTGAAAAAACTTGAAGGAACCTCTGCTATAATTACCATATCCACAGCTTACATTAGTGTGGTGGTCAATAGGAAGAATGACTCCTACATTGCTGGCCAGGGGGAAGAAAGTCACCTTTGCAGTTAACCAAAAGGATCATTAGTGTCTGATAAACTGACCTGAAAGTCACAAACTTTTCCTTGCTCAAGTAACCCCTAGCAACCCCTGGAGAAACCCTAGAGTTCCATGGTTGGAAAACACAGTGTAGGTTATTACTATGGAAGGGGGAAACTTCTAAAAACCTAAGATCCAGTGAGAATTCAGGTGACTGTATGGAGATTCCTCATAACATTACTGCCCACAAAAGTAGCCAGGATACATTTTATATTATAGTGTGATATTTATTTAGTGTATTTAGTGTTACAGTGTTTAGTGTTTACAGTGTTCTGAAAGTATTTAGTGTAATACTTTCACAACACTGTAAACATTTTAGTTAGAGATGCCCCTAACTAACTTCTCTCTAAAAAGACATTTTAGAGAGAAAAAAATAAATATAAAATCTTTGCATATAAGTGCCAAAGTGAATTTTAATAACATCAAAATAGGTAACTTTTTCTGTTTAACTTTTGCATACATTAGTGCTGAACCTCTAAAATTCAGCTCTACAGTAAAACATCATCACAACAGGGAAGGAAAATTAGAATGATAATTATAATGTTCAGGAATAGTAACGGCATTGTCACATCAATCACACTAAATAGGTCATTGAATGAACAATACAGAGAGATTGAAATGTTAAATAGCACATAAACAGATGCAATGTTAATATGATGAAATAGCATCTTTCTATCTATCTAATTAATGACTTCCAAAATAAAAATATTATGAAAAGCTTTTATAGGCATTATTTTGCCAAAGCATTTAGGCCACTGGACATGAATACTTCAAAATGTAGTAATTTTTGAATATCTAGAAAAATACAGGGGCTGCCATTATGGAATTTAAAAATGCTAAATGCCTGGCTGTAATGCCTATTTGGTAGATTATGTCTTTCTCTGTTACTAATCATAAGCAAATATGAAAATTACATTTGACATAGCTCTGACCTTGCATGATCCCCACTGGTTTGAATTAAGTCATACAAAAGACATTGTAGTTTTAGAAATCTTTATTTTATTTTGCTTTTTTTTAAATATACTATTTAATGTTGATGTTATATGTAAAAGCCCCAGGTATATATACAAAATACATCATAACCTCAGCAACACAAGGTGGTAACAGTTGGTATAGTATGATCTTTTTAATATACAATTAGTAATCTTGGTGTACTGTGAATCATAACTTATCTTCATTGATCTACTTCATTGATAAACATTTTTGTTATATTTTTTATTTTCTGCTAAAAGGTAAGGTAAACTCCACTCTGACCCTTTCCAAATCATCATTACATTAATACATTTTTTTTCAAAATTTGACGTTTTATTGGAAGAACTAGTGTGAGTGTATGTATACATGTTTAGGAATGTGTGCTCTGAGCAGACTCTTATATCAATTTCTTTTAGCAATGGATCCTCTTTTTCTCACCCATGTGCTTAGGATTGGGGTTTGTGCTGAGCCCAGTAGTGTTATGTGCACAATTCTAGAGGTAAAACCTCTTTATGTATAAGTGACCGTCAGATGGGGTTAAATGAGGGTAAATATGTTTCACCCTTATAGGGATCAAAATGTAACCTCAAAATGTAATACTTTTAATCAATCTTTAAATCAAATAATATTACATTTTTTGATTTACTGAATTATAAATAATATAATATCCATTCCTATATTCTAATCCAGAAATAATAAAGTAGAAACATACCAATCATAACTTACAGTAATTTTATTTTTTTTGCACAGCCTCATCTTTGTCTAGCTGGTCTGCCTACAGCTTGAATACTGACTGCCATATTTAAAGTTTCAGCTATCTTATGTGCCTTTCTAGACTTGGAAAATAAAATTATATAGTTTTTAAGGGTCCTTTCATTCATGCACAATTTCTATGGAAAAAAATGTATATTGCCAGTATTACTATAATAGAATTGTCACTAAAACTAATAAAAACCTAACACTTATAAGGACATTATGTTTGTGCAACGCATTATGAATGTCTATCTTTCATCTATATATATAAAATTGTATGTATGTATGTATGTATGTATGTATGTATGTGTGTATGTATGTGTGTATGTTCCACCATCACTCCAAAACGCATGGAGATATTTCAGTACATATGACTGACACTCATATATGCCATACATATGACTGAGACTCATGTGAGTGCACCATTCATCTTTGTACAGTGCTGTGCTATATGTCAGAGCTATGTTTGGATGTATGTTTGTATGTGCGTATGTCAACACGAGGAAATGCATGGAGACGTTTCAACCAAACTTGCTAGACATATGACTCTGACTCATGTGAGTTCACCGCTGATCTTTGTAGAGAGCTGTGCTATATGTCAGAGCTATATTTGATGATCTCTAGAAAACACATGGAGACATTTCAACCAAACTTGCTATGTTCCACCATCACTCAAAAACGCATCGAGACATTTAACCAAACTGGGTGGACATATGACTCATGTGAGTGCACCGCTGATCTTTGTACAGCGCTGTGCTATATGTCAGACAGTACAACAGCGTGAGACCCGACTATAAGAAATGAGAGAAAGAGCTACTACATCTAGAGCTTCAGAGACAGTACAACAGTGTGACACCTGAGTAGAAAAAATGAGAGAAAGAGTTACCACATCTAGAACTTCAGAAACAGTACAACAGCGTGAGACCAAACTACAGGATAATAGACATAGAGCTACTACATCTAGAGCTTCAGAGACAGTATAACAGCATGAGGCCGGACACAGGATACGAGAGGGAGCTACTACATCTAGAGCTTCAGAAACATGACAACAGCATGAGACCTGAGTACAGGAAATGAGAGAAGGAGCTACTACATCTAGAGCTTCAGAGACAGAAATGAGAGAAAGAGCTACTACATCTAAAGCTTCAGACAGTACAACAGCATGAACCGAGTACACGAAATGAGAGAAAGAGCCAGACAATAATGGACAACACAACATTCCACTTTGACCCACATAAAGACTACTCACAGCATGCAAGTGTTACCACCAGAAAATGGAAATGGTTTGTAGTTACTGCCAAGCCAAGAAGTTTAAATCTGAGTCTCCTGGTATTTCCTGCAAAAAAGGGAAAGTTAAACTCTGCCAACTGGAAACTCCACCACAAGATCTTTGCAATTACACATCACCGATACATCAGAGTTAAAGCATTTTCTTAATAACATCAAAAAATACAACTCATGTTTCCAAATGACATAATTCGGTGCCACATTAGTTGTTCAACATTTTCATCTACATTAATGGTGCAAGGGAAAATATACCATAGAGGGGGATCATTACTTCCACTGCCAGATCAACCACCAAAATTTCTACAACTATATCTTATTGAAAACGAACTAATAGAGACTGACCAGAAGTGCACCTACATCTCAGGAACAATATTTTAGATTGTCTTAAAGTTACAAAGGATGTTTCGTGAACACAATGTTCCTATTAAAACATTTAAAACAGCATTAAAAAATATGCCATTATTTTATGTTAATTTAATTGTATATTGTACTTTTAAAACCTGTAAAAAAACATTTCTTTGATTTACAATGTAGCTTTATTTGATTCCTTTTCCTGTATAAGATTGCAAAAAAAAAAAATACCTGGACAACGCGGGGTAATCAGTAGTGTTGATGTTCGAATTCGGGTTGTCCCTATATTCGACCCGAATATGGCTGTTCGAATTCGGGTAGACCCGAACCGAATTTTGCTGCATTTTTTTTTTTTTTTACATGATTGTGTGTTTCAAACATTTTTTATATTCATATTTTCTACTAGAACCCCTGTTCGGACATATTTCGGTAAGTTACAGGTCTACAATTTAAAAAAAATTTTTTAAAAATGAAAAACAGTGGATCACTTTTGGTACAGAAATCTAGACCTCAGTGTAACGCTTAGGTGGTTAATGCTTCTCAGGTCTGGAGAGGATACACTTTCATCAGTGATCGGTGATCCAGCAAAAAAGTCAGTTGCTATTTGCTAGCAAATGTTTTGAATCCTGAACTAGATTCATTTCAGGTTTGTTGGTTAACCCAGCTTCACCGATGCGTAGCCTCTCCCCTCTTGGAGTGCTTTAATAAATCAGGGCTATTCTTTGGAAAAAGCACACAAACCCACTAAAATGTTGTAAATCAGATAAGATCATGATCATGATTTTGATGGCCAAACATTGTATTTTTCACAATTCAAAAAATGAGCATCCAAGCGATATTTTAGCATGCATTATACAGCAACTGTATTGTGTGTAGGTTTGTCTACCTCAGCGAATTTCTACTAGTAACTAATAGCATGCTAAAAAGTCAGTAGTCTGAACTGCCACATCTATGTTCATTTCTGTATGCACTGAGCCTATGCTCATTTCACTAGCACCTACAGAGATTTTCTAATTACATTTTCAAGAATTGCCAGCAAGTGCAAAGAGGGCAATAGCAGGGCAGAAGCACTGGACATAAATTCAAATGCTCTGTGTACATTTATAAGGTTTTCTGGACACCTCTAGTACATCCATTGTCTTCAACTAGTTAAAGAAACCATGCAAAGTTTTTACACTCTCTTATAGATACACGGGACTAAAAGCCATGGAAAATCACCATAACAGAAGTAGAGTAGACATATTCCAACTGTTTTGGTAACCCTTGTTAAATAAGGGGTTTTACACTTCATTTGTGTCTCCATGACCGTAAGTAAAGAGAGTGTGGGAGTGTTTATATAACCCGAGTCACACTCGGGGTAACATTAAATGCTCCCCTTACCTGTGCCCCACGCTCCAGCAGCGATCGGACGATCCTGCTGTAATGCCGGGGCATCTATCCGTCGGGGGCGTGGCCGGGTGGGAAATTTAAAAGCAGACTACTGAGTAATCTGCTTTTACATGCTGCCCTGCCATTGCACCTATTATCAGTTACAGGCAATGCACCATGCAGGATTTCTGCATGGTGCATCACATCTAACTGGTGATGCGATCAGCAATAGTAAATCCCAGGGGTGATGCCAGCGGCGGAATTTCTGATGTGATGCCACCCCCGGAATTTACTATAGCTGCTCGCATCACCCGGAGGATGTAACGCTCGCAGCCTCCGGGTGATGCGAGCAGCATCGTTGGTGGATTCAGGGGGGTGAGCAAGGCAAGGACATCCCTATTGCATCACCCGGCAAGATGTGACATCCTCCGGGTGATGCGGTAGAGTGATGGATTCTGGAGGCGGGAAATTTAAAAGCAGATTACTATGTACTATTGACTAGGTACTATTGACCTTGATGTGGACCAGGCAGCACCACCAAGATTTCCATTCACCGGCACACCTGGGACGAAAATTGAGGCTGAATGCGACAACCCCCTGGCATACCTGTTGTTTTTGACCAATGAAGTTCTCAAAAAATTTCTTGTGGAGACAAACAAGTAAGCCGCTCTTGTGTTCGCTAACTTTTTGAAATTTTTTTTTTTATGCAAAGGTGTGCTGCCCTGTGTTTGCAAACTTTTTAATTTTTTTTTTATGCCAACATGTGTGCTACTCTGATAACTTTTTGATTTTTTTTTTTTTAATGCCAACATGTGTACTGCTCTGTGTTTGCTCACTTTTTGAAATTTTTGAAATAATTTGCTATTTTTTTTTTTTTTTATGTAAACATGTGATCTGCTCTGTGTTTGCTAACTTTTTGAATTTTTTGAAATGTTTTGCTAATATTTTTTTATGCAAACATATATGCTGCTCTGTGCTTGTAAGATATTACTTGCAACCTTCACCACACTATAAAAGAACATATCCTAAAATACCTTTTTGTTTTGTTTTATGCAGGTACACTGGCAACAAAAAGGTGCTCCACACCTGAGGTTTGCAAGAAACAGAAAGTGGGAACCTGTGACCAAGGATGACATTTGGCTGTTTTTGGGCTTGGTGATCCTGCAGGGAGTTGTGGGCAAACCCGTGCAGAAGTGGTACTGGTCCAGGAACAAAATGCTTGCCAATCCATTCTTTGTCACAGTCATGCCAGAATACTTTTACCTGATCATGAAGTACCTGCACTTCGCAAACAATGAAGAATTTGATGAGACTACCCATCCTGCACCAAAACTGAAGAAAATTTGAGAAGTGTCTCAGATGATTCTACAAAATTTCCAGCAAACCTATGTGCCAGAAAGAGATGTCAGCATTGACAAAAGTCTAATGGTTTACAAGGGGAGGGTCAGCTGGGTGCAGTACATTGCAACAAAGAGGGTACGATTTGGCGTGAAAACGTATATGCTTTGCAAATCCTCATCTGGCTACATCTGGAATACAGTACTGTACACTGGAAAAGGGACACAGTTCAACCCCAGATACAGCCATTATGGATTGGCAACATCTTCAGTGCCATCCATCATAGAGCCATTGCTAGATAAGGGCTATTGTGTCACAACTGACTATTTCTACACCTCTCCTGAGCTTTATGAGTTCCTTCTGCAACACAGAACATAGATGCCTATGGAACCGTTAGGGCTAACCGGCGCAACCTGCCATCACTATTTGCAAAAGGGAAGCTGAAGACAAGAGAAATTGTTACCTGGCAGAAAAGAAAAAATGATGGTCCTGAGATGGCGTGACAAGAAAGATGTGTGCCTGATGAGTACTGTCCATGACGCCTCCACCGTTCTGGTACACACAAAACATGGGAAAGAAGTGATGAAGCCACAGGTGGTGATTGACTACAACAACACCATGGGAGGTGTCGACAGAGCTGACCAAGCCATGACATTCCACCCAGCAAAGTAAACAGAAAAGGAAGTACTACAAGAAGATTTTCAGGCATCTAGTTGAGCAGTGCCTATGAAATGCCTACATTCTGTACAGAAAAAAATGTCAGAGGCCTGTGAATCACTCAGACTTCATTTTGCAAGTTTCCGAATCCATAGTCAAGAACCACCAAACACCATCAGTGGCTATGAATAGACCTGGACGTCGTGCTTCCACTGTTGGCAACCCAGAACGCCTGACCGGTCGTCAATTCACTGAACACATCCCACCAACCTAGAAAAAGGCAGCTCCTACAAGGATGTGCATGGTTTGCTGCTAGTGTTGATGTTTGAATTCGGGTTGTCCCTATATTCGACCCGAATATGGCTGTTTGAATTCGGGTAGACCCGACCCGAAAAACACGGGATTCGACAGCAAAAATTCGGGTGGAAAAAAAACATTTTTTTTTCTTAAATTATTTATTTCATATGTGTTTTTTATTTTAAACTTGTTCTTTTTTTATTTTTTACAGGTTATCCAACAATGACATTATGAATCATAATGTCATTGTGGGATTCCAGGACCGTGGGAACTTTGCGGTCACAGCTAATTGAAAGCAGGTGCCTTCAATTAGCTGTAACCGCAGGCAATACGAGGGCAATAGAGGTTGAATGAAGATACTATCTTCATTCATACCTCTACTGCTCTGTGATTGGCTGAGAAATAGGAAAACCTGATGACAGCTCAAGCATCAATCGGGTTTCCCTTTCCTCAGCCAATCAGGGAGCAGAACAATCAGCGGAGCTTAACTATGCTGACAGCTCTGCTCCCCTGATTACTCCCACAGTGCTAGGGGAGCTGTGACATGTATTGCACATACAGAACACATGTCACAGCTCCTCTAGGGCTGCAGATCAGAGGAGCAGAGCTGTCAGCATAGTAAAGCTTCGCTGATTGCTCTGCTCCCTGAGGAAAGGGAAA
>NC_092860.1:100571174-100593773 GCF_032062135.1 Pyxicephalus adspersus
AGATTCCAAAGTCCTGCTAAAAATGTTTATAAAAGCCCCCAGTGTTTTCAATGGAAGCTTTCATAAAAGCTTAAAAACGGTTGAAAAAGCCTCTATTGAGTTCAATGGAAGGGTTTTCCCGCGTTTATCCAGCGTTTTTTAAATGTTGCAAGCAACGTTTAAGATAACACTCAAAAACGGAAACTTGGTGTAGATTAGCCCATGGGAATGCAGTCCGTGTAGACTAAAGCTGCATACACACGTCCAATAATTATCGTTAGAATCACGACCGATGAACAACCGATTGGCCAAAAAAAAGTGACCAAGGACGCCGACGAACGAGGATTGTCGTTGGAAATGAACGACCGCCACAGTGAATCTGATTGGCCAACGATCTTTCACTGTCTATCGTGTGTGTACAGTATCGTGTCGTTCAGTGATTGTGCATGTTTCTGCGGTACACTTTCTCCTTTACATGTCCCTCCCTGCATCGTTCAAACGATTGTGTGTGATCTAGTGTGTGGACACTGTTGGTGGATTATATATGAACGATCATATTGTTACAGCATGTACAGAATTGTGCACAATATGATTGTTCAAGAATAATCGTGCATATTCGTTGATCAGTCGTAATCGTTCATTTTCTAACAATAATTATTGGAAGTGTGTACCTATCTTTAGCCTAAAATTGATTTGACAGGTGCTCTTTAATATTCATGTGAAGTACAGGGGTATGTAATAGTGTTATGTATCTTTTTATAATGTATCTTTTTAGGTATCCTTTTACAATGTATCTTTTTATGTATCTTTTTACAATGTATCTTTTCATGTATCCTTTTACAATGTATCTTTTTACACCTGTTTGGAGGCTGTAGAAGCTCTACACAGTGCTGAAAAAAACCCGAATTTTTCCTCCCATTGACATTAATGGTGTTCAAATTCGATGTTCGACGACCCGAATAATTATGCATTATTTGGCCGAATATCGGTCGAATCGAATAGTGACCTATTCGACCAACACTATTTGCTGCTCAAAGACCGATGACGGAGGAAGGAAGAAATGCAAAAAAACCAGGTTCTACTGTCCTGACTGTGAGGTTGGACTTTGTGCAGCACCCTGCTTCAAAATCTACCACACCCAGGATGTCTATTAAAAATGTAAATGTTTTTTTTTCTAAAATCTGCATTTATTTATATTATTATTTATCAATAATATTGCACCCTTGTTTGGAAAATTTCAGTAAGAGGTTTTGATAAAATATTTTTTTTTTGATAAATTACATTGTTGTGTTCTATTATTTCATTATTTTTTATAATTATGATTTATAATTATGTAATATCATTTATTATAATATAATAATATATTTATTATAATAAAATATAAAATAATATAATAAATTATAATATTATAATATAATAAATATAATAAATAAATATAATTATTATACCCAGGAGGTAATCCTAAGAATTATAGGCCCACAAGATAAACAAACATTTCTGTGCAAGAAAAATAAGATCACTTTTTGCATCAAAAACTTACAGAATTAGAATGCTAGGGGGGTTTTACTAAAAAAGTATTCAATTATTACTATGCTCAGTTAAAACATTTTACTGCAACTGATAAATTCATGTTTTATTATTAAGAAAAGCATAGAGTAAGGTTTAAAAAAAATGGTAGCTTTACATTTCAACTTTGACTCAATTTTTTTAAATCTTTTCAGTTTTCATGTTCAAAGTAAAACTTTCTCAAGTAGTAACAAGTTATGATCAATGAATTCACTCAATCCAGTGATTTCTTTCAACTTAAAACTCTGTAGTTGAACCTTTACCACTGATTGAAAAAAATGAAGCTGATAGATGGTTGTCAGCCTTCAGAAAGGGGAGCTCTGTTTGAGGGAATCTTGACGGTGATTAACCAGGAGATCACACACGTGTATACGTTAATGGGTAAATGTCCCTTTTTTGCAGACCAGATAATGGTAAATGTCAAATGAGCTTGCAGGTAAACAGTAAAGGAAATGTCCAATGACTGGGCAAATAACAATGCTGGTAAATGTCCAATGACTTTGCAGATCACAGTGGTGAAAGTAGATTGCAGACAAACCTTGGAAGTCATACATGGATGATCAGATGGAGAGCGGAGGATGCATGAGTAGCGAGGAGCAGGAACCAAGAATCAGGAGCAGGAACCAAGAGCAGGAACCCAGAGTCAGGAGCAGGAATCAAGAATAAGGAGCAGGAACCAGGAATGAGGAATCAGCAACCAGTAAACAGGAAGTTGTCACGATCAACCTGCACTGGAAGGAAATCATGGAGCCTTCATATAGTGCCGTCCTATTTTTTGATTGGAGCTTGCACTGGGCATGTGCAGAGTAAGGATACGCACTGAGCATGTGCGAAGTGCAGTGCAAACTGAGCATGTGCAATAGGATTCATTTAGACATAGGTTTGTGACAGTTGTGGGTTATGAATATTCACAGAGGAGTCTTAGGTATTTCTTTAAAGCAGATTGGTCAACCCATCATCTAGTTGGTTGGTTAGTTGACCTGTTGGTATATTAGACCTGTTTCAATGGCATAAGAGTTATTCATTTTCTGAAAAAAGAGAAATACAGAAGAGCATCTATAAATACGCATAATGATACACACATATATTGTCAGGAAATAAATACAAATACCATCTTTATACAAGTATTCATTGTTTTACAACTTACCCGTTTATCAACCTCCTGCACTATGACCAGCTCCTCCGATGAGTACACTGTACAAAAACTGTACAAAACATCTCCTCCTCAGTCTTCTAGACTCCCTCTGTTTTCCTTCTCTGCATTCCTCTCATTCCCTGGGTCTAGCCTATGCTCCTCTCAATGACAATTAGGCTTAACCATAGGTCTCAGGAAGAGAACCTGGTTGTTAGGCAAGGAGCTTTTGTACTAAGTTTTCATGGTGCATATTAAAATAAATAATTGAAAACAAAACAAAAAGCTGATAATATAGATATGGAATAAGCTCATTCAACATACATCCTACACATTTCTGGTCACAGTATCTAAAGGAATATTTGAATATTTACACTTATGTTGTAATTATCTCATACACTTATGAGATATGTATATTTGCTATTTTTATGGAAAACAGCATCATTTTGAGAACTTGCAAAAATGTTGGTAAAATGTATTGAAGTCTTTAATGTGTATTGGACCTCCAACTTCTCAAATTAATGGAGTAGTTCCTGAACATGGGGGTTTAGGGGGCTTTAATATCCTAGCCATGAATTGTGTTTTCCTTGTTTGTATTTGAACTTCTGAAAAAAAAAAAAACTTGCTTTTTCACAATAGTTTTACCAACAAGTATGATGACAATACTATAGAATTATAGAACACCACACTTTTTTAAAATAGTTTTTGTAAATTTTTCCAACTAGCTAACCTACTACCTAACATATTATATACTCATTTAATTTACATTTTGTAATATTGCATGTTTAAACAGTGTATTTATTGTATTATAAATGTTTACCTTTTTCCACACTGACACAAAACTGTACTCTCCTATAAACTGTTAAATCATAGTAAATACAAGGGGTACTGAGTTCCTAGGTTCCTAAGTTCCTGGCTTTGCCCCCTTCCAGATAAAAAAGAAGAATGAGTGTGGGGGCATATGACAGCCTAACATCTTAGTATGTAGCTGTGGAAATATCAGGTCTTTGCGATTCCTAAAACTGTTTTTCCTTTTAGTGAGAAGCTGTGATGGCAGAGGCACAAGCAAGGTTCACATCGCTGGAGTTACGGGCCATCATGAAGTTTTTGTTTCTCCAGGGAAAGTCAGCAAAGGACATTAACACTTAGATGTCACAAACACTGGGGGAGAAGTTTCCTTCCTACAGCACTGTCAAAACCTGGATATCTTGTTTCAAGACTGGGCATTTCACCGTTGAAGATGAGCCCCGCAGTGAGCAGCCCCCAACCTCAACTGACCCGACAACCTGCGATGCTATCCATAAGCTGATTATTAAGGACTGGCGAATATTCGCAAAAATGATAGCCCAGATACTTTACATCTCACGGGAGCGTGTTGGGTTTGTTATCACCACTATCCTAGACATGCGCAAGCTTTCAGCGAAGTGGGTGCGGAATATGCACAATACTTTTTTGCTAGGTTAGTGACTGAGGATGAAACCTGGCTCCACATCTGTGATCCTGAAACCAAGGAACAGCCAAAGGAATGGCACCACAGTGGGTCCCCACTGGAGATGTTCTGAACCCAGAAATCGGCCAAAAAAGTCATGGGGTCTGTTTTCTGGGACAAAGACGGTATTCTGTTGGTGGACTACCTACCTCAGGGCTCTAGTATCACTGGACAGTATTATGTCTAACGTCCTGCACCAGCTGAAGGAGGCAATTGAGATGAAGACCAGGGAAAGTTGACCAATGGGATCCCTTTTTTGCAGGACAATGCACCTGCGCACCCGTCCAACGTTGTGGCTGCCAAATTGAACAATTGGTCAACCATCACCTGACCTGGCTCCTTCAGACTATTATCTGTTCCCGAATTTGAAGAAACACTTGAAGGGGCATTGTTTTGAGGACATTTCTGACGTCAAAGATGCTGCTGAGAG
The DNA here is from genome assembly GCF_032062135.1 of Pyxicephalus adspersus. Classification (NCBI taxonomy): domain Eukaryota; kingdom Metazoa; phylum Chordata; class Amphibia; order Anura; family Pyxicephalidae; genus Pyxicephalus; species Pyxicephalus adspersus. The sequence goes on from NC_092860.1 coordinate 100,575,771, forward strand.
CTGGTTTGCGTCCCAACCAAATGACTTTTATTTGAACGGTCTAGAAAAGCTGCAACTACGCTGTATCAAGTGCATCAGTCTCAGGGGAGAATATGTTAAATAAATGTGTTATTTAATTATATTTTGGCTCTCTTCTTTCTGGCAAAGCCAGGAACTTCTCAGCACCCCCTCGTACATAATCTGTCAGCAGTTAAAGTAGTTGCAGAATGATCAGACAAGGTCTCCAGCTGGATTGAGCAGGGTACTGTAGGAGATCAAATGTGATCCAAAGCTAGGTGAGCTGATAAGAAGGGGGTCATATCAAATTGTTACAACAGCTATAGTTAAGAAAAGCACTAGCTTGTGTCTTGAAATGTAAGGTAATTAAAGTTCTAGCATTATTTGTCACTAGAGAAATAAAGGGGAAAAAATTATAAAGATACAATGAAATATTGTACTAGTTTAGTCTTAATTCATTTAGAAAAGAAAATTACCAGAAGAACTATTTGACTAACTTCATCTTCAACCTGATAATGATGATGTCATATGATGAACCATTCTAGGTTGCAAATATCCTTCCTGTTTTTTTCAAAGCAATATAAATTGTTTAGGAGATCTACATTTATGCACTAATGCACGATTTTTGATCTCCCACTAATAATTTAAATTATTCACCTGGAGATGTAATTTAGTTTCAATATTCTTTGACGAATACACAAAGAGAACATTAGAAAACAAAAATATACAATATTTAAAATTGTAATGTATAGTTAGCAAGGAGCAAAGCAAATTAAGTTGGATTGTTGACTTTAAATGTAGCTAGAAGAAAGAATGCAGAAAGAAAAAGAATAGTAAAATGGTGTGCAAAATCAATACCTAAATGCAGTGTAGTTAATTAGGGTGAAGGCTTTATAGATCTGGAAGCTATTTCTGAAATTACCTTAAAAAGTTCAAGTAAGATCCAAAAAGGATACAGTACCATAACAAGTGCTAAAAAGCCAATCTATCCATATTGCCTCCAGCAGTAGGGTGACGATTAGAGAAAATTTTGGACAATTTGTAGGGTGTAAAGTGCCATCTACAGAGCATTTTTTGTGAAAGCTCCCAGTGGTTGGGGGAGAAAAGAGCATTATGTAATATCTGATATACTGTTTACCACAATTGCATAAAGAATTAAATTCCCAGTTCTTGTTCTCATTTAAACATTGAAGAAATTTTGGTGAAATCATTATTTAAATTTAACAAAGGAAATGCCTTTAGCAGATAGGGAAGGATTGTGCAAATTTTTAAATATTAAGGGATGAATATAAATGACTGTATAGATTTTTGTTTTGGTTTTGTACCAATGCAAAAGGAGATTTGTACATACTGGTTTAGCTTAAAAGAGGGGAGAAAAGTTATTCCAAATAAAAAAAAGGGAAAAACAGTTGGGAAAAAAAGGGAACAACTTCTTAAACAGTTGGTAAATACATATTCAATGCACATTCCTTGTTTTTAAATGAATGCCTGGAACAGAGTATTCTAGCATTTTATAGGCAATAAAATGTTTATGCTGAGTAGTGAGCAGAATGACTGCTTTACAGTGTTTCATGTATTTGTTGACCTTTATTGTAGGGCCCAAAGTTACAGAAGGGGAGGGGTGATGAGTGAATATGAAAGCAAGTAGTATAATCTTAAGGTGGTGTTGAGAAAATAGATAAACAACATTTTTAGTAAAATAAACATTTTAAATGCCACTATACACTCTGAGATGGACAAATCTTAAGAAAAGACAGACTCTAGGTCTTAAGAGAGTTTATGATTTAGGGCTTTATAATTGACAGCAAATAGTTGATATATATAGTAGTTTAGCATAATGCCCCAAAATTAAACTGATGCAGACCAAATATATGCACATTTGAATGACAATAAATGTTTCAAAGCTGGGGGACAAAGTCAAATATATGGAGGATCTTTTGCAACATTGTTTAAGGATACTATATGGATTAGTTACAACTTGCCTAATCTAAGACTAGGCCTAATTTATGTGAATGATTATTAATAGTTAGAACATAAGTATTTAGATTTGTTCTTATAGCATGGGCAAGAGGTTACATTAACAGAGCAAAAATTATAAGTGATAAGAGTCAGCCTTTGACTGGTGCCATTAGTATTACAAAATGTTGTCAGTAATCCTGCAGGTAATGCCTTAGGAGAAGGACATGAATATCAGGCCATAGGAGTGGAGAATTTAAATTGGTAACTACTACCACTGCTTATATTTTATTAGGGAATGCTGCAAGCTTGTACATATCTACTAAATAAAGGACCAGGAGTGGACATAGGAAGGTTCAAACTGTGCTGCAGTATGAGGGCCCTGGACTGTCCTCATCAAAAAGTCAGTCTGGCAGAGGGGGCCCATATCATTTTTGCTCAGAAAATTAGAGCCCACTATTGGCTATTATACGTCTACCACTGTAGATGACTATGGCAGATTTGTTAATAGTATTCAATTTTTAATTCATCTATTGAAAATAAGAGAGTCTATCTAGAATCTTGCATATAAGATTTATTGTTTTTTTGGAAAAGAAAAGGATTGTGGGTGGTTGGGGCCAAGAGAAGCAAGACCGAGAAGGCTATAGAGGGTCTGAATGGTACTGTGAGTGGGTTAGGGCTGTGGGGATGTTGCTTAAGATAATAAAAAGATACATAAAACCTTCTAAAGATCATAAAAAAAATATTATGTGATGAGCATGATCCAACCATGTGTATTTTTACTGTGGATTAAAGCATAGATTACAATGATCCTTTGTCCATAAGAAAGAGATGACATATGTAGTATTAGGAGTTTGGCAAAGAGTGGAGCAAACAATCTCTTTCTGAACCATGCTGATATCTCTATATGTCGCAGAGACATTTATGTAACAGATGAAAAAGTCAGGGTCAGATGTCAGATCCAGATGGGGACTATACTCTAGGTAAGGCATATGGGCTTGAGAAACCATGTTATCTTGCATAGCAACTGGGAGCAAGGCTGCAAGAAAGTCAGTATTTTTTTTATAGCTAAGATCTATCTTTGCCTCTTTTTGGCAAGATGGTGTTACAGGTAGAGTCTTTTGTCCAGGCTTGTCAGCGGCAGTAATGTATTGATTTTGTTCTAAATGATGAACCACTGTGCAGAGACTTGGGACTAAATGGCCATCTTGCTTCCTTTCAGATTCTGTCCCCTAAAGAAGTAATTTACCAAAACTTAAAAACTTAAAAAAAAAAATTACAAATTGGAAAATGATGGGGATAAAGGGAAAGGTGCTAAGATGGCAAATGTTTTTGGTATGCAGGGCTTCCTATAAAGTGTAAAGCAGGGATTCTCAAGAAGCTTGACAGTCTCTATCTTTTGAAGCCGCATGAGGGCAGGAAGTTAAAAGATCAGATAGGAAAGTTGGTGATAATTTAAATATTGACTTAATGGATTACTGGTATGAAAAACTGGACATTTGATGTGAATTGTATTAATTATGCCATCCTGGTGCTGTGTTGTCCACCCTCAAGTGGTATGCCAGGAAGATTTAACTATGGCAGGTAATTTCTATCCAAAATGGACTATGCTGTCTTCCAAACCCAACTATCCTGGAGCAGTGACTTGTTTCAGGCACCTGTTCCTGATGCCAAGGAAAATTTTCACCAATGCCATAATCACCAACACCACAATGTGAAGTAAACTATGCAGCATGGTGGCTCAAAAGTTAGCACTTAGGCCTTTGCAGTGCTAGGTCCTAGGTTCAAATCTTGACCTGGATGCTATCTACATGGAGTTTGCAGGTTTCTGTGGGTTTCCTCTGGGTACTTTGGTTTCTCCTACTTTTAAAAATCATGCAGTTAGGTTAATTGGCTTCCCCACAAAAAGCTGACCTTAGATTCTATTAATGATATATGACTATGGAAGGGACATAGATTGTGAGGTACAGTTGGTGAAAAGACTATGGACTTTGTAGAACACTGTGTAATATTGGTTGTATATAAAATACTGTGTATTAATAGAAAAATGGATTCAAAGTGTCCCCATGCAGTCCAAGGTTCCTAAAATTGACTAAATAAGCAAAAGCGAGTTTCACTAAAATCATTTTTTCTTTATAGGTTCTGATTCAGAATTTCCAACTGAAAAAAAATTTTCTTTTAGCTCACCTCAAAGAGTAAATATGGTATAATGTCTGTAATAACTTCATTCAAATGACTCAATTTTTTGTCTTTCAGTTACCTTAGTGCTGCCTGTGGAATGGAAATTTTAATATTTTGCAAATCCCCTAAAAAGAACACTACGTTTGTCAAAAGGCTTTATTTAATATTTGCTATATACATTCTTGAAAATAATTATATGTAGTGAGTTGTTTTTATGACATAAGACAAATGGTAAACTTGTACAACTACATGACAGAATAAGGGTAAACTTTCAGATATATAATTCACTAGTGTTAAAATCTGAATTTTCTTAAATCTTCTTCTAATGTGAACCAGATCTGGGAAAAGTCTGGAACTTGGAGATTTAAACTGATAATCTTTAGGACTTGCCATTTAACTGTAAATGAGTCAATAGCACAGTTAAAGATAAAGTTTAAGTGGAGAACAATGTCTTCCATAAGAGGGCACATTCATTTGAACAAGATAATAGAATATAAAAAAACTTTCCTGTGGATTCTAAAAGATAGCACAAATAGTGATAATGCTTATAGAAAATAATAATTTCTTTAAATTGTAGAAAAAAAACTAGTTAATGCATTTTTCTCTCGCTTACCTTTTCATCCTATTTAGTAATTATGTAAATCTTCTTTCTAGTCTATACACAGCAATGTATGAAGAAAACAATATTAACAAATAAATGTATCTGCCCATATATTTCCTTTTTGTATCTTAGTGCTATTACTCACTGAAAGCCTTTGACTCCATTTAGTACATGAAGAAGTTTTGCATGCCAATGCTGTGATTAACTTTATGGATGCAGGGGAATTATGGAAATGCATCATGTAAAAGTGCGTACTTGCCAAAATTATTCTGTGACCTTGTGCTTAAGCTGAGTTTTAAATAATTCAGAGATGTATTGAATGAATAAATTTGTGCTGCTTGTTACTCTAAACAGTCATGCACTCACTTTTCCTTGCCATTTTTAATAAAGTCTAGCTTTCTAATATTCATGAAAAAGTGAATACCAATTCAATTACATAGGTATTGAGAAAATAGTTTGCCCTAAGCTCTTTAGTGTTGACATATACTGTCATTTGTTTCTTTTTTTTCCATCTACTGCTTAAAATGAACGTACTTATTTTTGTGTTTATTTAATGCATTTCTAAATTTCCCCAAATAACCTCTTACTAAAAGCAGAAAAAAGAAAACTTACTACCTGTAAGAGATTTAGGTTTTGTGGGCTATTTAACATGCCATATGCATTATAAAAGAAACTGCCAACCAAGGTTTTGCCATTACTGAACAATGTTTATCTTTTGACATAAAACATCTTCAATAATACAGTACCATTTGGGCTAAATATGTCACTAATAAGGCACATGATGTTTATTTTCAATAATCAAACGTAACAGAAAAAAACATCTAAGAAGGAACTGTCTGCTTTTTAAAGGTATTCTTGGCTCTCCTGCTGTACATGGTTATTAATATAGATGTAAGTGTATACATTTTGGATTATTCTATAATTTCTATACTTAACTTAAAGGGGCAAGACCCCTCCTTCTTAATTTGCAAAACGTACCTGTAGAAGGTAAAGTTAGAATTGTATTTACCATACCCTCCCCTTGGCAGGGAGATAGAGCCCAGTCAATGTATACATCCTTTCATTTTATTAAAATGACCACTTTTATGTAACTTGACCATGGTATCTTGGCATATTCCCATAATCTATGCCTTATGCTTATTGCCAAAGTCTCACCACCAGGCAAACAAATACAGGTATTTCTGCCCATCTTGTTGTAATGATCAGGGGTCAGGCTCAGAGTCCAGTAGCTGAAACAGCAGGCAGACACAGATGGAAGCAGTCCAGGATCTATGCACGAGCAGCCATAGCAGAGAAGAAGCAAACAAAAATATAGTCAAAGCACGAGCCGAGGTCGGTAGCCAATGGTGTCAGTTGGAGACGGAGTGCGAGGAAGAGTAGTCGTTTAAACAGCAGACAAGGGTCGGTACACAGGTAGCAGTTTGGAGAGTGCAATGTAACAATAGTAGGAAGAGCAATATATTGGCAGAGCACAATAATCTGGCAACAGGACGTTCAGAGACATGGCTTTAATAGGAAGTTCATGGGAGGGGCCAGGAGTTCAAGGTTGAGCAAGAAACTAGGAAACAAGGTATCTTTGTCCAAGGAATCCAACAGAGTGCAAAAGGCAAACCCTCAAGTGGCACAGTAAACAGAGCTGCAGCAAGACACCAAAGCATCCCTGGGTTCGGATCCTGACACTTGTCCTGAACTATACACAGCTAGGCGAGGTAAATGATGAGATCTTTTTCTGCTGCTGCCTTAATTTTGGATCTCCATCTTCTAGCCACCCGAGGAATGAACAGTGAAGGTAAAGCAGTACACTGAGAAGCTTTCAGCTTTCAAGCTTGTTTCAGTTTTGGAAAGGCAAAGACATAGCTTTGCTTGCTGCTTAATTTGGTGCCCACCCTGCCAATCAACCTTACTGATTAGTCCTTTGTTCCTGGTACAGGTCCCTGTCATTTCAGAGTTTCTGTGAGATTCTTTACCTCTTTCAGAATATAAACTGACTACAATGAACGAATGCGAGTCATTGTAGTAACAATGTGAGACAATATAATACTGATAGACCTGTGTAAAACACAGTGTTCTGCACCAGTGATCCAAAAAATGCTAGCTTCTGAATTTCTTTTAGTTGTTGTAAAAGGTAAGAATATCATTTTTCTCTCAAGTTATCATCTTCAGCTATATGCATTAAGTGTGATGATGGATCTAAGGATTTAATCTCACTTCCTCACAGCAGTCAGGGTATCATTAGCTAAATCTGAAACTTTATGCCCTCCCTTGAGTTCACTATGCATAAGGGCATGCTGGATAATGCGGCAAGCAGCATAGTGTTCAATCAGTGGGCCTGATTTGTTAAAGCTCTCCAAGACTGGAGAAAATACACTTTCAGTAAATCAGGCAATGTAAATTGAGCTGCATTGTACTGGGCTGCGAGTACAGGCCCACTACAATACATGTAGTGCCTACGTGCCAACCTCACAGAGTCTGTTCTTGGCAGTTTGGTTTGAAACATGCACACAAATAGCCTGCTAGAGGTAACTTGGCAGTGCTCCACCTTGCAAAATGTCACGCATGGAGAGACAGGACCACTAGGGGGCGCTAAGGCTTGCACGGAGGTGGTGTGAGCCCTGAGCAGGGCCAAGGCCCGGAGTTCAAGCAGTAACCGGGTTTTCTCCAGAGCCTGTGATAGTGAGGATGTTCCGCCACTGGTTACTGCCAGTTTGCAGTCCTTGGGCACACCAAGGTGGGCAAAACATGGTACCAAATCACAAAGCAGAAGGATAGTCGAGGAAGGCCGGGGTCAAGGCAGGCAGCAAGCAAGAGAGGTCAGGTCACACGCCATGGATCAATTACCAGGGATCTAGGAGACATAAACCAGTGACGCAGGGGCCACTGTGGGCACAGGGAATACAGGAAACACTGGAAGCAACAGGAGGTACAGGTGATGCAGGGATATCTACGGACAGACAGGAACACTGGAACAGCACAGGGAAGTTAGCTGCGAACCAACAGACTGGACAACGAGGGTTATTGCAGGAGCTGGACAGGGGAAACACTGAATTAAGCACCAGGTGAACAGGAACTAGCTCAACAGAACTAGGGGCTCATTCCAATGGAGACACGTTGCACGAACACAGAGTGCAGTGTGTGAGCTAGCTAAGTAGTCAGGGCTGGTCAAGAGGCTATTTTCTGATTGGCCAGCGGATTGGAAACAGGCACGGCCAGGTTTAGAACTGTCCGATGTGCAGGAGAGAGGCGCCTGCGCTTTAGTAAGGGAGAGGGAAGTGTGAAACAAAAAATGCAGATGGTCCTGCAGTTGCACTTTTACAGCTCTGTTTGTGCCTGATTTATTAAAGCTCTCCAAGGCTGTAGAGGATACACTTTCAATGGTGAAGCTGGGTGATCCAACAAACCAGGAATGGATTTTTTAAAAGTCATTTTGTGACTTAATGTGACTTAATGTTTTAATCCTGTAGCAGATCAATTCCAGGTTTGCTGGATCACCCAGCTTCATTGATGAAAGTGTATTCTCTCCAGCCTTGGAAAGCTTTATTAAATCAGGCAGTTTGTGTCAGCAGACTCGGCAAAATGTTTTCAATGACGTATGAGTGTGCCATTCTCGAAGACAGAGACTACCTGTGCAACCTTTCTGGGATGTAGGTACCACTTTATGCTACTGAAGAGTACCAGTCGTGACAAGGGCACTAGAAATATGTAAGACCGAATCTTTCAGAAAAAAACGAATCTTTCAGAAAAAATAAGGAGAGAGAAATTGTCTATTCCCTGTTTGGTGGTTGGATTGCAACACCCTCCTGTTCACCTGTTTCTTTTCATTTACACCAAAACAGATGAAAGTGATTCACAGTTTAAACTGAACATATTAAAATCCCAGAAGTTTAACCTGATTTGGTTTTATAGTGATTTTGTATATACAGGTAGTCCCCAAGTTCAGGACATCTGACATACGGATGACTTTGAGATACGAATGGGTCTTACCTTCTCGCTTGTGTGCAGGACGGAGGCATGATGGGGGGGAGGGGGTGGTTTGCATGACTTGCAAAAGAAATCTTTTGCTGTTCAGCAACATTTTGTAACTCTTTTATGACCGAGATAAACTCTGCAGTTGTTTTTTTCTTCTTTTTTTGCATATCAAAGCACAGCTTGCTCTTGAAGTTAGTGAATGTCCAGGCTCAATAAAGTTTTTTTGTTTTTTAACTTTGTTTATGAATAACTCACAGTGAGGATTTTATACAGTAGTTGACACCACACTCCCTAATAATACGTTGAGATAAACATCTGTCCTTATTGCATTTTAAAAATAATGTACCTGTTCCGACTTACAAATTCAACTTAAGAACAAACCTATAGTCCCTATCTCTTATGTAACCTGGGGAATAACTGTATATATTTTAAAACCATCTTACAAAATGCTTACAAATAAAATAAATCTTTAGAATTTTACAAATCAAAGTGCTATGCTAAGCCACTAAACATAGTATTATGGCCAAAATTGTTATGGGTGTCAGGGGAACAAGTGGGAAGATATCCCCAATGAAACAAATTTAAAAAATCAATGTTGGTAACATTCTGGGAGCCTTTCAATAAACATAAGTTTGCAACTTAAAAACCTCCGTTTTATCTCATTTCATTACTATTATTAGGCAGTATTTATATAGCGCCAACATATTACACATCTCTGTACATCAAATAGGGGTTGCAAATGACAGATATAAACAATGACAAATGAGAAGGAGAGGACCTTGCTTAGAGCTTACAATCTAAGGGGAGGGGGGAAGTAGCACACAATAGGAGAGGCAAAATACAGCAATTGCATCCTGCATATGTGAATTTACATGTTGGGATGATATATCTCAAATTCCAGTAAGGGAAGACAATAAAGGAAAACTATTGCTGACAGAATTAAATCTCTGTATAGCAACCAAACCTGGAAACTCACAGAACTACCACCAGGGAGAAAAACCATTGATGGGCCAGTTGAGCAATACAGAGCAAGAGTAGTAGGCAATGGATACTCAAAGAAACACTGTGAGGACTGTGATGAGATATTAGCTCCACTATTTAGACACTCTATAATCAGGACTTTTCTCACTATAAGAGCTACAAAGAAAATGCAGGTAACCCACTTTGATGTTAAAACAGCTGTTTTTATGCTATGAGTTAACAGAAGATAGCTATATGGAACAACCCCAAGGCTTATTGAATACACAAAGACCTGACCTAGTGTGCAAACTTTATAGGAATATATGGCCTCAAACAAGCTGCTAGAGCATGGAACATAGAAATCAATTATGTGCTCACAAAGAAGAAACTTCAAAGAAGCAAAGCAGACCCCTGCTTGTACACAGACATACATGTGGATTTTTGTGCTCCTATATGTGGATAAACTGGGGATCTTATCATACTACTACAGGCACCAAATAAGTTTTTTTTGAGACAAAAGAAGTTGGTGACACACAACTCCACATTGGTATATTGAGTGAGAGAAGATGGCAGCTTTCTTCTTAAACAGTCAAAAAAAATAAGAGGTAACTAATCTTTTAGAATGAATGATGCCTAAACAGTTATCTTTCCCTTTGAAACAAATTCCATTAAATAATTAAATGATTGGGGCAATTAATACCAAACAGCTGTCAATTCAGAAAAGTAATAGGAAAACTGCTTTACATTACTACAGTTCCAAGGTCTGTCAATGCTACAACACTGGGATTTTTGTGAAGAAACAAATCTAAGCCAAGTCAAAAGGACTAGAATGCTGCAAAATGTAACAATATATTTTAAGTGCAAAACTGCCTGGAATGAACTGCATATGATGACTGAGCTGGAGACACCATTGACCTAACATCTACTAGTGGCCACTTGTTTCTACTTGCTGGTGGACCCCTTAGCTGGGCCAGCAGAAAGTCAACTGTATAACCTTTATCAACTGAACAAAGTATGTTGCACAGAAATGTCAAGACTTCATTTGACAGACAGCTGTTAGTTGACCTGAGTCAACAGATTGATCCCACACATGCCTTTAAAGACAATAAAAGATTAATTGCATTTACACAAATACAGCAAGCCAATCCAAAAACCAGATACATTGGTGTAAGATATTATTTTCAAGACAGCTTGACTTATGGTATTGTCTAAGGGGATGCACTGATATATCTAGAACTATTAATGGAGAATTGGTTTATCAATTTAAGATAACTGTTGAGAAGGGTGTTGGAATATATGCAACAGTGTAATTGGCCTAATTTTAAGAATTAGAAGAATTTTGCCACTTACATAAATTGTTTAATTATCCCTACTTACTAGTATTTTAACAGTCAACTGTCTGGATCAGACTTTCCCAACCAATTTAACATAGAGGGAACCTTGAAATAATTTTAAGGTCCCAGGGAAACCCTTGTAAAGTTGCTATAACCAGAGCTCACAATACATTAGTGTGGGAATAACTGGGAATAATGCATCTTCCTGGCCAGTGGGAAGAATGTAACCCTTACAGATCAGCTAAAAGATCAATTGTGTCAGTGGTAAGCGACATTACAAGAACAAAATTTACTCTTGGCTCAAGCAACCCCTAGCAACCTCTGGAGGAACCCTGGGGTTCCACAGAAATCTGGTGGAGGAACATTGGTCTAGGTCGATGATAGGGCCCTTAGCAATAAATTTAAATAAATATATATATATATATATATATATATATATAGTACTTACTATTGGGTAACATGTACTGATAGACACTAAACAGGAATATTATCTCATTCTTAGCTGTAAATCTGTCTTCTAGTATGGGAATATTACCAATAGAAACACTATTTTTAAGAAATCACTGAAGCAAATATAACTCTTTACACATTTGTGCCTTGGAAGCACTCCTATCAGTTTTGTGTTAAAAATGCAAAATGGATTTTTAACGGTGCATTGACACTTGCATTGTTAATGTGCCTTCAGGCATGTAATTAGCTAAGGAATTTTAATCTTTTATATTCCATAGTTTGATCAGAATACTAAAGCTCAGAGGAGCTATAAAGTATTGACCAAATCTTTGATAAAAGGAAGCTCTAATCACCACTTGAATGTATTTTACATAAACTTGAATGCACATCATTAGTTCGCCATAACTATCTTAGAGGTATTATATTTTTCTTTCTTTAGGTGCCACAAGACCACATTTTACATATATATGCGGAATATATATATACTATGTTCTATGCATATCCTAGCTGTTTAAACATACATAATGACAGAACTCTGCACTATATTAAAAAAAGAAACAAATTGCATATCTAAATATATTACTTACAATGTATAATCAGGATTATGAGACAGTATTAGTTGTGGGAGGTACATACATATAAATTAAATGAGCAGAAAGTCTACACATGTTTCAATTTTCAAAGGAATCAATAATTTATTCACAAAGTCAGCCGATAAGTTCAATTGTATTCTATGTGAGTAAACATTTGGTTTTATGCTGTGCTATACATGTTAAAAAAAGGGAAAAAGGGCATTTGGTATGGGTTCAGTTGGATGACAGTAAAGACCATTTAGGCCCAATTCCAGCCAAATGTTTTAGCTTTGGAGAGGATTAGGAGAGGATTTAAAGAACCCTGTTGGGCTTCAAATGGTACACATATCCACAATGAGGGGAATATTTGAAACTGTGTGTTCATCAAAAATAACTGAACATGGTATACAATGCAAATAATGCAATTACCTTAATTTGATTCCCAGCTTCATGAAATCCCTGTAAAATGGCCCTCTGACTCAGAAAAGAAGTAGTAGCACTAGAGTAGTTGGCTGCCATCTTCCTTTTTACTATAATGAAGTGACTCAACTGCAGCAGAGAAAAGTCTGGTAACAGGGCAGGTTTTTCGGGTGTGTAAAACATAGGACCAATTGTAATTGGATATTAATGTGAAATTATCTGCCTTAAATTCAGATTTAAACATTCACTTTCTATTCTCTGGGGAGCAAATAACAAAAATCCGGTGATTGTAAATCAAAATTTTTTTGTAATGCCTTCTGCCCCATTAGAAGGCACCATTTCCGTCCCCTCAAACACTCATAAATTGTAAGAAAGCAGAAAAAAATTTTGTAAGAGGGTTGGTGGTTGGATGGTGGTTAACGAGAATAAAAAATAATAAAATTTTTACTGGTTTTGAGGGTTACAGTAAAATTTTAGGTATAGCTTTTAGAAAAGCTTATTTCATTAACCCTTCCAAATCCAAAAAAGTAAAAAGGGCTTATTCATCAAAGGTGAAAACGTTGCCAGAAAGATGGCATTAGTTATTCTCAAATATTGCCATTTTTGTTTTTGACCCAATTAAAAAAGTGGTGATCACCAGTTTTCAACAGGTTTGCCACTTTTTATGTATATTGCCAGTTTTAACAATAGATAGTGCTAATTGATGGCAAATAAATCCTTATCACCACTTTCTGGCTGCTATATAGGATCCACCATCCACTGATTAAGGTGAAAACCATAGGCTCATATGGAACAGAGGTGTTTGTTTAGTTTTAATTGCAGCTGTAGTGTTAGTCTGGGAGTAAAAATTGCTACTTTTGATAAACATGCCTCCAATTGTTATATAAAATCATGAATACATGGTCTATATGTGCCTAATATGTCACACAATCGAAAAAAAAAAAAATCTTTACAGTAAATGCATATTTTCACTTACATTTTAAGCACCTAAATACAATATTCTCTGTGAAAACAACCTCACAAAAAACTGCATGATCGAATATACATCTAGCCTTGCCAACTTTTCAAATCCGAATCATTGATATAGGAAGAAAATTAACAGGCAAAAACATGCTGTAATATGTACAAAATATTCATACCACAGAATACTGCAAAAAATACCCTTGCCCTCCAATGTTAATGTATTCCCTGGATGACATGGTTGCCATTATTTTAATACATGTATTTTTTAAGCTGGAAAGTAGTTGTAATTTTTATTTTTAATAAAATACTTTTTTCATGGATAGGATACTGTCAAGATACCTGGTCCACCCCTCCCACCCAAAACAACATCTTTTTTAGATGATCAGTAGTAGGGAAGAGGCTGTGTCCTGCAAAATGTTTTATGATACATAATAGTTAAGCAAAATAAAATCCATTCAGTTATGGTTTACATCTTATTAATTATAATACACATAAATGTTTTATTAAAGAAAATATTTCTTGGTTTAAACGTAAATTACTTCTCTGGTATACAATTTCAAACACAATAAAGTGCCAGAATAAACTTTTTAGAAGAATATCAGGTTCAACCCCTTCAACCCCTAGATATCAAACCCTTTGCAGTTCACATGAAGAAGACGTTCTTAAAAGAAAAAATGCAATACCTTCCTGAGATATATTTCCCTCAATCCAATTAAAAAAAAAACATATAAGCAAATTTCAAAACTCTTTTATATTTCACATCTTTTATATTATATTTTTATAGAACTGTGATGTTTTGGTGCAATATTTTATCGGTCTATGGATGTTAGGAAACACAGTTGGTAGCATATTAGTATACAATGTTCAACAAGATTAAATTAAAGAATTATTTAAAACAGTAATAAAGCATTATATTATTGGTTTCTTTCTATATAGAAGGAAACAGAATCCACATGGACCTGTTCATGTTATGGAAGATGTACCGGGTATTTCTAAACTCATTAAAAAAGCTTGAGCACCAAGTGTAGCTAATTTGAATATTTCAATTAGATAATTCACTTGGCATTTGAATGTTGTGGTCCATCAGTCTGGTGAGATTAAAATAGAACATTATATTTTATTGTAAAAAAAATAAATCTGATAAAAGCACTCCACTTAAAATAAACTATACAGCAATCAACTGGTTGATAGATGTATGTTTTAAAAAAATGTTTTAGTCTAAATAGAAGAAATAAACGTATATCTATGCTGTTTCAGAAAACTTAACTGAATTACAACACCATACCTAGAACATGTTGTGTTTCATAATACAGTGCTGTAGGAATCACGACAGCTGATATAAAAAATAGAAAATGTTAATGGATAAGATTATTGTTATTGTAGCGCAACATTTTAAAATAAGAACAGATGGCATTCACATCTAAAGGGAAGTTAGAAATTTGTTTTTGCCAACTTTGGTCCAGAAAGCTCTTTTTAAGATTCTCATCTTACTCAGACAGCCATGATATTGTAACCCTCATCACTCCCCTTTCACTACTAAAGAAGTCACACAATTCTGAAATCATTCCTGGACAGATGACATCCACCTTTTTTTTTTGTAGAGGAGACATGAAAAGCCTTTTTTGCAAAAAACCTTTTCATCTGCTCCTGGTGGTTGTTTGTTTTTTTGTAAACATGCATAGCACATGTACTGCCATGACAGATTCCAGAAACAATGTTACTTCGATGCACATGCAGGAGTTACATTATCAATGGCTGCCTAATGGCTAAAAGGATCTTAATGAACCCAGAAGAGTCTGCAGTGAGGACAAGTGGACCTGTCATTGCTGTAGAGTGCTAAGAAAAGATAGGTATGTGCTATATTGAGTATAAAGTGCATACCCCCAAATGTGGCAAAAACTTACCGTATTTTTCGCCGTATAAGACGCTCCGGAATATAAGACGCACCCAATTTTAAAGGAGGAAAATCTAGAAAAAAAAGATTCTGAAAGATTATTCCCCTTCTGATCACTCATGTGCCATTCATACCGGTATTCCCCTTCTGATCACTCATGTGCCATTCAAATTCCCTTTCTGATCACTCTGTGCCTTTCAAATTCCCTTTCTGATCACTCTGTGTCATTCAAAATTCCCTTCTGATCACTCTGTGTCATTCAAATTCCCCTTCTGATCACTCAGTGCTTTTTTTCCACTGTACGGCAGTTAGGACAGGGAACAGCAGGTGGCGCTGTGCCGGATTTTTTCGCTCTGCTTTACAGACAAGAGAAGACACGATGCTGGCAGAGGAGAGCAAGAGACACGCTGCATGCAGCCAGACCACACGCAGGATCGGGTATCGGGTGAGTATATTATTTTAATTATTTTATAACACATTTGTGGTATAGGACGCACTAAGTTTTCCCCCCAAGTTTTGGGGAAGAAAAAGTGCGTCCATACGGCAAAAAATACGGTACTCAAACCAATGATATGATTTCTATTTTATTTGCACATACTTTACTACACAGCTCTTTATTTTTTGGTAATATTTCTTGGATAGTTAGTATTTTCCGTTCAAAAATGTTTCTTCTGTTTTTAAAAAAAGGTTTGACCATTTTAAGTTGTTAAGTGCACAGACTGCAGATCTATACAATTCAATACTACTGCCATATGAATGTATATCGAGGAGATATGATGGTAAATTGTAACACAGTTGGCACTTATAAACGGACAGAGGGAAACAGAAAATCCATGACCATTTCAAACTAAACTATCGGTGCAAGTAGTCAGGCTATAATGCCTGACATTTTGACAATGCTACCATCCATGAATATTATGTTTATGTTACTGTTATGATTGAGACTGTAGTCCCATCTTAAATATCTTGACTATTTGGATTGGTTCTATATGTGGTTGCGTGGGATTCAATAGCCACCACAAATATATGGAGCAGAAAAGGGGCATCCACATCTGGTTACATGGTTACATAGTAGGTTAGGTTGAAAAAAGACACAAGTCCATCAAGTTCAACCACTAGGGAAGTAAACATATACCAGATATAAAACCCAATGGACATAGTTGGTCCAGAGGAAGGCAAAAAAAAACCCTGGTACCACTGGTCTGGTGCCTCTTTTCATTTAGATAGATATTTTTCTGAATCTCTTTATCTGTTTTTGCAGGAGGGTACAATGTGAAGAGAGAGAACAAGTGGGATCCAAATACTCATCAGCAGAGAGTTTATGATGCTCTTCACAAGACTGAAGATAGATTCACATGGGAAAACCTGGGTGATAGAGCAAAACTGGAATGGATTTCCTTAATGTCATTTACTATTGGTTGACAAATGTTTTCAATCCAGGACCAGAATCATTCCAGGTTTGCTTTTAAATTTTTATATATGCTAAACTGCACATTTTTTTTCCAAAAATAAACTAAAACCCCAATTTATTACATTTTATGAAAACAAGGAATGCATTTCATGTATATGCATATATATGCATTTTTTATGTCATGTCCCATAGGGGACATTTTAAAAACTTTTGAGGCTTATCATCGAGTTAACCATTGTTACTAGAATTATTGCTACATGTTGCTACATGAATTGTTACATATCAGTCAGTGTTTCTTAGCTTGACTTGACACAATTGATGAAGAATCTTATGGAATCTTATGGACCTTGAATCTTCAAGGATTTTGAAGATTTGTAAATGGTAAGAGGAAAACGCTGAAGTGCTGAAATTACAATACGAAGATCCAGTAAAATGTCCGAAAGCTTACTGTTTTTGAGAGCTGTCTTGATTGTTTGTTTTTCAGTTTAACATAAAAAACATCCACACATTGCAGTGGTTCTGCTGTTATCATTAGAGAAGCCTGTCTTGAGAAAAGACGCACAAAATATAGGAATGCTAGCTCAAGTTCAAGCAGAATGCCTTTTAGAAATGTGTTCACTTCCTCAGAAACTTGTTTGGTAATACAAAATTTTCCATAGGCGAATCATTTTTTTTATCCTATTTGACTATATTTGCATTCAGAAATAGACTCCCACTAACCAACATCTAAAGGGTACACCTCTTAACCATTTTGCCAAGTGCTATATCTATCACTTTATATAAATAAAAGTGTCTTTTAATTAAAACAAGTTTTAAAATGGAGTTGATTTACTTATGGAACATATACAGGCTGATATACCAAGCAAAATTGGAAGTTCGCATTCGTATTCACGATCCAAAATCAGAGGCCTTAGATCAATTTATCAACCAAATCCGAGGCGCTGGCGTACTCGCGTATTACCCTTAGCCCTAAAAAAAATGTTTGTGCAGTTTAAATGTTTAAAACATCTATATGCGCTAAGAAATAAGCATATTTTAAAATGACTTATTTCTTTCCTGTTAGGCAAGAGTTAACTGAATTTAGCTCCTCTGCATATGCGCCTATCTAAACGCTTACGATGCCTGATCGGAGGAGCCGCCTGGGGGTAAATATTGCGACTTTCCGCAGGCTAAACCTTGGCTTTGCCATTGGACTAGATTTTCCTAGAAAAGTTACAAGCACACACACGTTCTTGTTTGCTTCTATAGATCTATAGATATATTTGTATATATATATATATATATATATATATATATAT
>NC_092860.1:100594224-100595530 GCF_032062135.1 Pyxicephalus adspersus
CACAATAGCTGCTTTTTTTTTAACTTTGAATGTTTCGATGTTTATTTTGCTATTTTGAAGTCAATATTAATGCTATGTTATTGTGTTTGTGGCCATATTGTTTGATTGCAAAATTCTGCCTTTATTACCACTTTGAAATGTTTGTCCTGCATAAATATTTTCTGATCCAGTTTTCCACCCTTGATAGGTCAAAGTTGCATATTGGTTTGGTAAGTATTTTTTGAATGCAATAATTTTTGGGCCATTTTTTAACTATTTTTGTATTACATGGAAGTGCGGGTTTACATGTGTTTTGTTTGTTCTTTTAAATTTTTTTGTCATTTAGTGTAAATTTAGTGATGTGATGTGTGTGTGTTTTTGGTTTTTATGTTTTTTTTTATATTTTAATGTGACCTTTTAGCAAATGTTTCTTTTGAATAAAGTTGTTTGTAAAATGTTGTTTTTTTTGGGGGGGGGTTGTTGTTATGTGATCTCCTTTCCAATCTCCCAGGACACACAGTTTAAAAAGTCAATTGTGATTGTTTTTAAGCTGTTCCTTTCTCTGAAGTGTTTGAAAGGCTAAAAACAGCACAGTTGTCTTGTTAAAACTGAGTTGTTTGATCGGCATAGTTGTGCGCCAAACTTCAGGAGTGTGTAACTCATAGTTGTGCGCCAAGGCGGACCCGCTACGTGCGCCTGAACTGTGTTTTATCAGTTGAAAAATGCACCACACTGCACAGTCCTCATTCAGGTAAGTTTTTATTTTTTTGTGTATATTGCTTGTTTTGCTTCATATGCACTCATGCATGAGTGTATAGACATGTGTGCACATAAAGCAAAACATGTATGCATTTAGATGTGTGTACATATACATAGAAAAGAGAAATTATAGGAAGAAATAGGCAAAGAGGGCTTTTTGGACTATATTGCTTCACATTGAAAACATTGCCCATTTCTTCCTATGATTTCTGATGTCATGGGCATGGCTACAAGCAACATTCATGGAGGATATTGCTTCTGGTTAAATGAGGAATCCACCTTATGTGCCTCCACTACCAAGCTGAGGTGAGTAAGTCAATATATATAGTGGGCCAAGATCTAAAATGCCATTCAAACCTGCAGAAACATATATAATACTAGTAATAATAAAAGTAATAATAATAATAGTATATATTATACTAGTACTATTTGTTTTGTGTAAACACCTAAATAACGCATACACTCCAGTATCTATGAGCATTAAGTTAAGCAACAACACAACATCTGTTCATTTCTAAGAGTGCCTGACCCTGCTTGTGAGCTTGGCAATCAATGAGCTTTGATGTTG
>NC_092860.1:100596012-100632584 GCF_032062135.1 Pyxicephalus adspersus
TACATTTAAATGTATTTTGACATACACACACAAGTGAATCACTAAATGTTCCTTAATACATGTAATATACCATGTTTGCCTATATTCCTTTACTAATATATTTGATTTCCCTAAAGTCAAACTAAGTAACATAATGTGACATAAAAAAGTAGCACTTACACAAAAAAAACATCAAGCATTAAAGATTCAAACTGACCTGTAAAATGGACTGGAGATGCACACAGAACAGGGTGCAGGTGTGCGCTAATCAATTGCTATCACCTCACCATTGAGTTTAACATCACCTCCTGAATGGAGCAGCTGAAAATTATTCGCCTTAATTGGTGTATTCGAGATCCTTTCTCATTTTTGCAGGAAACCGGGAGGCGAGTTCACTAGAACTCGATCCCTACACTCGGTAATAGAGCTTGCTGACCGGCGCATACGTACACGCGTCGAGCGTACGTGCATTTCATTGATAAATCTGGGCCAGAGAAAGGAATTATTCACTAATCCTAAATGTGCTGAATCATAAATAATGTGAAGCCTTACTGAAATCAACCCCCATCAGTCATGCACGAAAAAAACAATTGAATTTGTTTTCCCTGCAAGTGATTGGGTATTTAGTGCATTTTTACCACATTCACTAAGCTGAGTAAAAGATCCCTTTGCATGGTGATAACTGACTTTGTCAAGTAAACAGCCTATATTTATTTTATTTAAACTACCCCAGTGTGGGGAAAAATTGCACATTGCATCAACAACTACAAAGCTTGAAGACACATTTAGTCTGCACACAACCATCATATAGTTATTAGAAAACCAATGAGCAAATACTTCAAAACATGCATTTATAGTTTAGCATATTGTAATGTCTTTGTAGAAAATATAAGTACGAGTAATAATAGGTGTTTCAAAAACTTTCATCTTGATGTGCTACTGCCAATAAGAGACATTTGCTAATAAAGAATTGAATAAATAATTATGTTGAGAGTATGGGACAAGGAAGTAAGTCTCGATATGTTCCAGAATTTGCAGTAGATTGTAGAATCTGGCAACAAGTATCATAGCTTACCATAAATTAATACTAACCTACAAAGTGCAAAAGGCTCATATTGCAGATTCAAAGCGCTACACTAAAATATAGATCATAAAGAAGGTACCTTTTCTCAAAAAGGATTTAAGATTTCCTATCAACACAGCACTATCCATAAAAATGTTTTTTTTTTTTTATGACTTATTGTGACATTTGCAGGATTCTGCCATGTCAATAGGACTGGAGGCCATGACGATCAATCCATCGATTCATCAATGGGATTAGCTCCTCCAGCCTTCACTTCCTCTGATGTGTTTTCAGCTATCCTAAACTGACCTCTTTCATGATAGCCTGAACAAATTTAAACAATAAAGACTTTTGGCATTTGGTGACATTTTTTATTAATTTGCACTGTTTGATATGCAGTTTTGCCCTGTATCTTTATGTATGTATTATCCCTACTGAGACCACGGTGGCTCAGAGGTTAGCACTCCAGCTTTTGCAGTGTTATGTTCCAGGTTCGAATATTAGCCAGAACACTGCAAGAAGTTTGTATGGGTTTCCACTGAATACTCAGGTTTTCTCCCACATTCCAAAAACATGCAGTTAGGTTAATTGGCTTCCCCCCTCAAAACTGACCTTAGACTGTATTCATGACATATGACTATGATAAGCACCTTTGAGGGACAGCTATTGACATGACTATGAACTTTGTAAAGCGCTGCATAATATGTTGGTGCTATATAAATACTGTGTAATAAACGTTACATTTAAAAAAACAACAACCTTGTTTGCGTCCTCGTTGTTTTGACCTATTCAGCCAATCATGAAAAAACCCACAGTAATTATGTTGTGGAGATGGGGCTATCTTCCCCAAAGATAGTCCTTGTCATCACTGGGGTGGCTGAGGGGGTCTAGTTTTGCCAAGGAGAAGGTGGCTACATGTGTGGAAAACCTTTTATGAATAGAGGAGGGTCCCAAGTTTCATTAAAGGATCCAGATTTGAAAAAAAGAGGTTTCCCTACACATTTTTTTGTTTTTTTATTCACAATTTTTAAAAAAACACACTGGTTTTAACACAGTAACTCTGATCAACCCTTACAACAATATTACCAATTTTAAATGTTAAAAAAAAAAACATAGCAAGCACATAAGGCTAACTACGACCATCTTTCTTAGGATATTTCTATTAAAAACATCATATAATAAGTGATGTGGTACAAAGAAAAAACCTGAACTTGTAAGTTCTTTCTATGGCTACTAACATGTACACACAGTTTATATCTTACTAGAATTGATAGGATGTGTCATCGGATAAGTGTTTTGTAGATCTAAGAAAAATGTATCAATTAAAACATTGTATTGTACTGTAGTTATGCCATTTAGACACCATACATTCTCTAGACCTGTTGTAAATAATATTAGTCAAATGATATATAATGTAATGATATAATTGTAAAAGTATGTTTATGTATATCTATTTGTATCTCAATAGCATATTAAGATTTAATGCTGGACAATGCTTGTCAGCCACCCTGCCTGACATCTGGACCACATACAAATTCTGGAACAGGCATCTTGGCCAAAGTACAGCTGACCTAGTGTTTGACATGTTTCAGATCAGTATGGGGTCAGATGTTAACATCTGTTTATATAGCAGCATTCAGTCTTACAGATTACGTTTAATGTGTGTGTGCACGCAAGTGTTTTCAAGCATGTATGAGCTGGAGATGACAAGTAATCAGAGATATACTGCCAATGTGCACACATCAAAATATGATAAACACAATGAGATTTATTTAGAATAATATATGTGTTTGAATTTACATCTTTCTACAGGTGGGAAGTGGAAGTCTACCCAAATTCTACCTGAAAACAGCTTTAATTTATTCTACAAAAAGTAGAATTAGATTAGGTGGAATTTAAGCATACCTTAACTCAGAAATGTACCTTTACATAAAAGGGTAGACAACCCTTTTATGTAAAGTAAAAATTATGTTTTGTTTTTATAAGGCGATCAAGAATAAATGGGAGCGTAGAGCCTCACAGAATACCTACGTCACGCATCCCGGAATGGCTCTTGGGTGCTCCAATCATTTTGGGCATGCACAGATAAAGCCTTTTCACGCAACGAGAAAAATTTGCACCATGCATGTGCAGTGAGTGTTTTTTTTACCATCCTTCGCCACCCGATCTCGCTCCTGGGTCGGGTGACATAGAATGAAGAACCTGTAAGAGATGAAGATGACTGCGTGGGACCTGATGCAACACACCCCCGGATGAATCAGCCTGCCCTGTGGGATTGAAGGTAAGTGCATTTTTTTTTTTTCAGTTTTTAGTTTAGTTCCTTATTAAGGTAGAATCAGGCCATTCAAACTTAGGTACATATAATACAGAAATACTTATACTAATATACTTAATATACTATACTGTATTTATTGTATTTACACAAGTGGAACCTTCTTATCTTATTGTTTGCATGTGTTCTCATTGACTGCACTACTTAATAGGTGTTTTCCTGTGTACAGCCTTAAAAAAGCCAACATTTTCATAGCAGAATTGAATTGATTTTAATTATTCTCAAAATGCAATCTTTCACATAGTTGAATATTTAATGCTTGTATCTCACTAGACTGGACCTTTGGAGCTTTCAGATCTACTATTAACATTACCCAGACATTCCTCATCCATTAGTTATTTTGCCATTTCTATTTATTTAAAAACTCCCTATTTTATTTAGTGAATAAGTTGTTCTGTGTTATTAATTCTTCTCCTGAAGAAGCATTTGAGAATTAGGCAAATAAATTCAATAACATCCTTGGAATGCTAAGTGGACTACTATTGCTGTTCATTCTACCACATGAGTTAGGCTCATGTTTAACAATCTCATTACGTTATTAAGTTCACGTTTTTATATTGTTGTTTACCAAATTCAAAAACCAAGTGGGTGGTTTCCTACGCCTGCTTGTAGTGCAAGATGGTTTAATTACATTTTTAGTGCTCATCCCTGACCAAGAATATATGTTGAAAAATAAAAAGTTTAAATATAAATGAAATAACAAAACAGTATACCAAGAATCTACTATGCCATATAACCATCTACAACATTCAATAAATAAAGCCAGGATTACCAGCAAAAATATAGGCTAATCATGTAAAAAAAAATTACAAATATTAAACACTAAATAAATATGTAAAATTTAAACTATTCTATATTTATATTATGATAGCACATTTTTTTCTTTAAAATAGAATAAAAATAGAAACATACCCATTGTTAAATGAAATTACTTTTGACTGGCTGTAAATAAACTTAATTGTATGGTTGTGAACTATTTCTATATTTATTTTGGACAGTTAAATTTGTAGCTAATTGTGAAAAATGTAGCTGATATTAAGCAAACATAACGGTACAATAATGACCGTAAAAATTTGTATGAAATCTTTATAGTGAGTGAATATATTAATGAGGGACAATTTGGAAAAAGGATCCATGTTTTTCAACAGATTTTAGATAATCAAGAATTTATATGTTCGGAAGATCATCAAATATGAGTGACAAACTTTGGTAGAAGGAATTCCTTAGGGCTTTGTTCTGCTGTTGTAATCATCTATTTATGACGTATCTGTCCTCTTTTTGCTCATGTAGTATGTACAAAGCTTTACTGAAGGTCAACATAACCTGTCAAGAAAACTTTAGAATTGAAGTTGATAAATGTTTCTGTTTAAACATTATGTTATCTTTTCCCCCTCTTCTCTATCAGCCTAGGACTACTATGGGACCTATTATTGTGATAAAATACATCCAGAGAATTTTTCAGATTAGATTTAGACTTTTAGCAGCCATTTTGGATCATACACAGTCATTGGATACATCTCTGCCTAGGGCTAAGCTTTGATTAGTCTGATAAAATTACATTATTTTCTCTATGATTTTTTATAACCACTAGACCTATTTTCCACGAAAGGTATATTTTGTACTTTAAATTCAAGGCAATGATCTTTACTACTTGCATTGAATCAAGACAATAGCCGTGTAGGGTTTTCCAATTGTTTTTCTAATATTAGTTCTCAGATGCCATGAAGACATGAAACTACAACATTAGTGCAGAGTTCAGGGAATTTAGTTGTTCACATTCCATGGATAAGACAATAACCAATAAGTACTATATAGGCAATATAATTTAAATTTTGTTTGTTAGTACTGAAATTTAATTTTAGTTTAACTGTACTTACATTTTAGAACTAGCTGAACATGTATTGCAGGCTTGAGGAGAGGCTTACAAAAGATTACATTTTCAACTAAGAACAGCAAATCCATTTCAAGCTATAATTAAGCAATCCGTCATGGGGCACCAGGGGTTCTCCTATAGTGACTGGTGTTTCAGATTAAGGAGTTTAACAAAGTTAACACGCCAATTTATCTTTGGTAATTTGTGTTTTGTTGGGCACACATTCTATTTTTGATAGAGGAATGTAAGACAGGCCACCAATATTCGCCCACTCACAGGTGAATTAGTACCTTTTACTGATCCCTACCAAGTGTAAGTAAGTAAGTAACCTTAGTACTCATACACAGTAAAAAAAAAGTCATTTATTGAAATAAAATCATTAACACAAAGTGACTGATTCTTTAAAGAAAGGACAAAGCCTGACTTTGAAAAATGTGTTACTATGCTAGTGAATTTTTACTTAATTTACCAATTATATAAAGTGCTGACTTTAATCAGCCAATCACAAATCTTGTTCTTTAATTTTACTTGCATTTTTTTACATTTTTACTACATTTACTAAAGTAAACATTCCTTATTTTTTCTCCATTTATTCTCCATTTTTCCTCTTTAGGAGCATGTGTTTATCAGTTTCATGATTAAAAGGGTCTAATGGTATTTGAATATGTTTTCTTTGTCACTGAGTGTGTATTATACTTTTTACCATAATTGGTGAAAATGGTATCTATTGAAAATCTTAAATTAAAGCATGTTAAAATGTGTTGGGAGTCATTACTAAATACAGATTTATTACATACATTTACAAACTTCCATATTCACAGACATGACTGTTATTAGTTGTTTTATGCATTTTGTTGTTGTTTTTTTTTTTTATCAATACATTTTTGTATTTATCAATATATTTTTGTATTATGTTAGTTGATGGAAAAAAAAGGATTTATGAAAGCCAAAACACCAAAACAAAAAGAAGTTTTCACATAGAAACTCCTCACCTAAAATCACTCCAAGAGCCATTTATTCCTATTATTTGGACATCATAATTGTTTCATTAGCAGATGTTAGGGACCTTGGACCATTCTTCTGTTCATACTTGTAAGTGTGCCAGGAAAAAACAAGCAACAGTTTACTAGCAAATTCAGAACATGTCTAAAGCAGGGAGAATGAGAAATTGCCTAATTGAACACATTACGGGCTACTTTTTCATGAAGTGCAGGAACTGCTTAGTTTTAAAAATAACAGCAGCTTGGTATCTTTAAACAGGGCACTCTTTAAGTTGTTCGAAGAAGATGACTTCCACCAACAACCAGAATTACTATGCCTGTTACCTGGCCTTGTCTACAGCCTGCCCTGACCTCGGCCTGTTCAACTACCTTGCAACTCACTGTTCAACTGTTCCAGCCTGATAGCCATTCCTACGCAGAATTCATCTGATCCCTGTCACCCCCTGGTAGGGAAAGCCTGGGGCATATGACCTGTTGACCTTCTTGCAGTAAAGTAGTCTGGTGGCCACTAGGGTAACCGGCCCATCACTCCTTGTGCTGGTGAATACCAGGGGACCACTTAGATTGTGTGCCTCAGGTTTTCCTGTGTTACTTGCCAGGGGAAGCAACCCTAACAATTTTGGATAACTACAAGGAGCAGAACAAAGACTCTGCAGGAGGAGTGAAGATGGCTTTCTACATCTTTAGTTAAAAATTCTTGTTCTGATAATGACTGATGACCAACAGCAGCAGCAGCAACAAAAGCAACAACAGTAGTAGCTTCATCAAGAGCAGCAGCCCTAGCATTTGCTTTTATAGAGAACTGGGTGGAGAATGAGGTAGGATTTTCTGGGCACAGTGTTTCTCGCACATAAACTGATGATGCTTCTCCATGTGCTGGATAAGTGGAGATGTTAAACAAGGTGCGCCAGTTCGCCTATGGCTTACCCTGCGTTCATATGGATAAGCATGTATAAAAAATAAAAAAATAAATCCTTGTTTCACTGAACAGCCGTGATATGTGCAGAGATCCATCTACTTTTCTACTACTTAAATGTAATATCAGGAGATTTCTAAGTAGTTTAAAATAAAGTTTGGTGTTTCCAAATCTTTGCATTTTATGTATCTAACTACTATAGATTTCTATATTTTATAAATTGCTTTAAATATCCATAACATTGCAGTAAATACATGTTGTAAATTGATAGTTCTTGAAGAGATGAGTCTGGCTCATTATTGTTATATTATGTTTTTTAGTAAAATCTGGTGTCAGCGTGTTGCATTTTTTTTTCCTTTAATATTTTAAGTAACTGAAAAATAAATATGTACAAAGCACTGACAACCCATCCCAAACATTTTAATCTCAGTTTTCTATACTAAGACCAGGGATAGTTTTATTTTTGTTTATATTTGTTACTGTGATCTGCACAGTACTTTTTGGCTTTTTTGAATAGACCCAAATATTGAATAAGTATTTTTTATAGTCACTGCATTTTAAAGAAAATCACAATAGCTGTGAATGACACATTCTAGGTATAAGGATACACACAATATTTATTTGCCCATATTCAGTGCTTGAGTAACCAATATTTAGGCAACGATCTGTATCAATTTTGACTTACTTTGGTTTTGATTACTCCCAAATAGAAAATTAAACTTTCTCAGCTTGTACAATCTTAGGCTTTTTGGAATGCTTGGCAGAGAACCAGTTAATGACCATTTTAGCTGTCTGGTTGTCACGGGGCAGATTTTTGTCCTGAAGTGAATATAATACACTCTTAGACAGTTATCACAGAAGAGGTGTCTACACTGGAAGTTTTCCATTCATCTTTTCTGGTGGCAGCTGTAAAACTGTAAGCTGTATGGATTTGCCATCACTTTTTTGCTACAGTACAATAAATTTCAAGACAAATAGACAGGGTGAATCTTCTCAACTAGGAAACAACATGGACAAAAACTTGTCAGATGTTTCTCTCTCTCGTTTTCTCGCTCTCTCTCTCTCTTTCTCTCTCTCTCTCTCTCTCTCTCTCTCTCTCTATATATATATATATATATATATATATATATATATACAGGTTGACAATCCAAAATGCAGCCATCGATAATCCGTTTACGTCAGTTTTCCAGCATGAATTTCAGATCGCATATTCAATACAGGGACTGTAGTACACTGTTTGGCCACTAATGTTTTCAGGCGCTGTTCTGCAGAAACAGTTGTTCGGTCTTGCTTGTTATAGTAAATACACGTTGAGAAGTCCCTGCTGCCTGCCCCCTGGAACTGTGCCAGATGTCAGCGGTATTGTGAGAACAAGGCTGGTCTGTGTGTGGAGGAAAGTATTAAAAAAAACTCGGAATTTTCTAAAATCTGGCGCACTTCAGGACCCAAGGTTGCCGGATTTTTGATAGTCAATCTGTATATATATATATATATATATATATATATATATATATATATTTTATAACATGCTTTAAAAACTTTGCAACAAGCCTTGCTACTACTATCTCAGGCCAGGAGATTGAATTGTTTGCCTTTACTACTGTCCATAGCAAAACATTTTATTGATATCAAAGCAAACTTTGTTTTTCTGCTGAACTGACATTTATTCTTTTGTTCTAGGGGAACTTTTAATGTTACTTAAAAGTCAGATCATCTATCATATTTACATCATGTTTTCTTCGTAGATGATGCATTGCCCCTTAAATGTGAATATCAAACAGATAATGTTTAAATCTCATTAATGATAATGCTTATACATATCATTTCAAATCAATCATCACTATAATAACTGGTTCAAAAACATAATCTATCTTTTTGCATGTCAAGCTAGCAACATGTCAGGGAAATTCATTTTCCTTGTTACTTTCCCAGACAAAACTTAAATGATAAAAGCATCATTAAAGGAATGCTGTTATGAAAATGTAAAATCACAACAAACAGTATCAAAGTGGCTGATAAATTAATCAAAACTACCTTAGTACATTGAGGTACTAGTTCTTATGGTTTCCCAGCACTCTAAAGCCTTGACTATCCTTTTGGCCTTTGCTGGAGTTTGTGTATTTGGTTTTTTTAGGTATGAATATGATCTGGCTTGTTTTTAAACAATTACATGTATGTAGCTACTTACTATTAAATATAAATCAAACGTAAAAAAAATAGTTTGACACATTACTTCATTAAGCATGTTGCATGGCAAAGACAAACTAGCTGTCAAATGCCTAACTTTATTTAAAACATACTCTTCACTTTTTTAAAGCAGCATCATCTGGCCTATGCAATTTATGACATTTGTCATGCTGTGAATGATCTGAATGATCTTTGTTTTAGGGGAGCAGTGTTCTGCTCAGGCACTTTTTTAAGCTGGTGGGAAGAAACTGTAGGCGAGTGGCAGGCCCTGTATTGTGACCCAACTCTTTAGTAACCACCCAAAACCAGCCAGGTGGTTACTGTAAAGTGTCGGGTGGTACGTCTGACTAAAAGGTGCTGGGGAAAACACTGGGGGAATTATGTCACCCCACTCAGGCAAATTGGGGTGGCCACAGTTAATTTAAAACTTTGAGATCATGCAGGTTTATTCTAGGGCAGAAGGACTAGATTAGGATTAGATTAGGACTAGGTTATATATATTTTTTTAATGTTTTATTGTTTACTCCAAAAGTTTTATATCTTTACCAATAGAGTGCCAGTAATCTGGATTTAATGGCAGTCAACATCATTCCACCCACTTAATCCAAACCAAAGTATCACCACAACCTGTCATCACAATGACACTGCTCTCAGTGGTGGATACAAAAAATTTAGTTTGAGCTGCTTAGTCCAGCCATACAGCCATACCAACCTTAAATTCATAGTTTTAAATACCTTTATTTTTCTATGGGTAGAGTTACATTTTAAAGCATAGCATAACAAGGATACTCACGTTTCTATGAATAGTATCCTCAACATTTTACATTTGGATAGTAAATATAATGCAAAATTAGGTGCATGGCATTTTGATATAAAGTATTCCCTGGTTGTTAAACTGATTCATGAAGAGTATAGTGAAATTATTAAAAGAATAAATGTATTTGCTTTCCATGTTTCATTTTCTTCCATGGGTATTGAAATATTGAATACTTTGCATGCCAGTAAATAGACTCTAAGGAAAATAAAATAAGTTGTGTTCTTTGCTGTTCTGTGGCCTGCTGTATTTCCTATCTCATTCAAAAGAAAAAAAAGAACATTAAAATTAACAGTACAATCTTTGTTTCCTCAAACAGAATGCTAAAAAGAAATATTGACACTGAATATTCAAGCAAAAAAATACAACATCATTAAAAAATATTCATATGGGTTAAAATATCAATAAAGCTATTCTGCTTTTCCTAGAGTTGAAGATTAAGGAATGAATGCCCCAGGACAATATGAATCACAGAGATGTGAAATGCAGTTGGTGGGGTTTTCATCATAATGTGATTTTACTTGCTATTGTTTTTCTTTTTCATATGGTACATCAATTTTACAGCCATTTTCCCTCACTTTATGCCTTATTATAATATTACTGCTTTATTGATTTAATCCAACGTCAATACTATTATACTGCACTCCATTGCTTTTGTTATTAGTGTTGTAATTATCACTGAGTTCACCTGAAATAAAGAAAGTGCAAATAAAGGTCATAAATGGTGCAAATGGGTTTAGCTTAAATAAAAAAAAAAAAATATTAGTATTGTTAATGTAATAGCATGTTAAATGTTAAAATAGAAATATATGCATCTTACAAACTACTATTAAAAATATAATTTGTATTTAGGAATTTTCATGACATATTTTAGTTTTAGTCAATTTTAGAGGTATACTAAAGTATTCACCTTGCAATCAATGTTAATATCATAAAATTGGGAGGAAAGGGTTATTTTATCCACTCCCCACCACAGGTGAATATATTTCTTGGCAACCAAAAGTATCAATACAATGTATTTTTCTCAAAATGTCCAATAACCTCCCTGGCGGTATGAAAAATGAGCTTTTTTAAATGTAAAAGTGGTACATTTAAAAATACCTATTATTTTAAATTTCCCACCTGGTCCCACCTACCAGCCCCACGGTCCCGCCCTGAAGCCTAAGGTTTGCAAGCAAATGCCCGTCCAGCATCTGCTTCCCCTGGCCTCGCGTCCCCAACGTTCACATGCTGGGAACGCAGATGCCAGCCAGCATCTGTGTAGCCGTGGGATGCCTGGCCAGCATCGCCAGCCGAAGCAGGTGCTGGGTATAGCTAGAGAACGCCATGGGAATCGCTGGAGGATGCCACGGGCACTGCTTTGTAGGACTTTAAAATGCCCTGGCAGTTCCACCCCGAGTGTGGCTCAGGATTACCGCTTTTGGCACTAAAAATTAACCCTGAGCCACACTCGGGAATACCGCCAGGGAGGTTAAAAGCTTGATCGCTTGAAATTTTACTAAGGCTTTGCATTCATATCACTGCACAACAATGATTTTGCCACTGGGAATAACATGTGTGATTTACATGCAATTGAGTGTGCTGACTCCAAATCTGAACTCAGAATTTGCCTATCATGTACAGATTTTAGGTTATAGGTGTACTATAGCTGTTCAAATGGTCGGTAATTGGGTAATGTATTTTTACATGGGAACAATATACAGTTGCAGCTATCAATATGCCTACTGCCGTCTTAGCTGAATCATGTCCCCTGGTGGCATGCATGTTCCAGCAATGGCTGGGCATCTCTGGGCAAGTCAGTGAGCTGACATCAGAAATAGGTGTATAAGCCCAGATGGACCAAGGCTTGTCTCTAGTGCAAATCCATCTTATTGGATAGTACAGCTAGGCCATAGTGACTCATCTTTTTTGAGCTAAAGATGAGTAGGCGCAGCTGTATTTATAAACCGGACAATTTGTGCTAAATTTGTGGCAAATATACCCCATGTGATCAATGCAAGAAGCTAACCAAGAGAGTGAGATTCACTTACAAGTATTACTTAGGATGTAAATTTGGAGATCACCTCATATCTGCTGTCAGGTGTTTTACTTTTGCCTACCACAATGGTTGAATGGGAAAAGGAATAAAATGCCTTTTGCCATGCCTATGGTTTGGCATGAGCCAAAAGACCATCATTCGGACTTCTACTTCTGTATGATCTATCATCTATCCTGATTGTGAATGTGCTCTGAAGCCGGTGCCACATGATGCAGAGAATCCAGTGCCAGTCCCTCCTACATTTGTTTTTACTGACTGTGACATGTTGAATGAGGAACAGGATGATGTCGATGATAATGAATGTTATGAACCCCAATTTGAGGAGGGTAAGCCATATTTTATAAGCCAACCAGATTTAGAAAATCTAGTAAGGGACCTGTCTTTGTCAGAAGAAAAGTCTGAACTGTTAGCCTCCAGATTAAAGGAGTGCAATTTGCTACAAAAATCGTCACAAAAAGTTTGCAGGTTATTACAAGCTGAAAACGACATTTGCTTCTGTATCGACATGAGTGGTCTGATGGTGGAGTTAGGTTGTGAATAAATACCAGAGCAGTGGAGATTTTTCACAGACTCAAGCAAAGCAAGTTTAAAAGCTGTATTGCATAAAGGTAACAAAAAACCTTCTGTTCCTCTTGCTCATGCCGAGGGAATGAAAGAGACATACAAATACATGGAGATCATTTTGAAATTGAATAATTATTCAGAACACAAATATAACGTCTGTGGTAACCTGAAGGTGGTGGCGCTCCTTCTTGGGCTGCAATTGGAATATCCAAAATATATGTGCTTTCTGTGCCTGTGGAATAGTCCTGCTGACAGGACCACAACCATTACAAAGTGAAAGAATAGCAACCCAGACCTGAACACACTGTTGGCCAGTACAACTGAAGCATAAATCACTCAATATCAATAGAAAGTTTACCTTGTGCCACTTCATATTAAACTTGGATTAACCCCCTAAGGGGTGTTCCCGAGTGTGACTCGGGGCCGGAAAAATTGCAAAAAGCGGTAATCCCGAGTCACACTCGGGGTACCTTTGGGGGTCCCCCTTACCTGATCCCCGCGGTCCAGCGGCGATCGCAGGATGCCGCTGCGATGGCGGGGCACTTCTCCGTCGGGAGGCGTGGCCGGGCGGGAAATTTAAAAGCAGATTACGGAGTAATCTGCTTTTAAAGCCTGCCCGGGGGTCCCCGCCACCCCGCTGCACGCATCTGCAGTTAGATGCGATCACCAATGGTAAATCCAGAGGGTGATGCCAGCGGAGATTTCCCGCTGGCAGCACCCCCTGGATCTACTCCTGCTCGCATCTCCCGGACGCTGATCTCCGGGTGATGCGAGCAGGACAGTGAGCAGCGGGGACATCATCCACTACTCCCGGAGACTGATCAGCCTCTGGGAGTAGGGGATGTCCCCGCTGCTCACTCTCCTGCTCGCCGCACCCGGAGATCAGCCTCCGGGAGATACGAGCAGGAGAGTGAGCAGCGGGGACATCCCCTACTCCCGGAGACTGATCTCACCCTCCGGGAGTAGGGGATGATGTCCCCGCTGCTCACTCTCCTGCTCGCATCACCCGGAGATCAGCCTCCGGGAGATGCGAGCAGGGGAATGAAGTAGGGCGGGGACATCCCCACCGCATCACCCGGCAAGATGTGTGACATCTTCCGGATGATGCGGTGGAGTGATGGATTCTGGGGGCGGGAAATTTAAAAGCAGATTACTATGTAATCTGCTTTTAAATTTTTTTTTTAAAGTAAAAACACATCAAAACATATAATAAAAGTATAAATACATATTGTAGTGCACCAAGCATCATTGCCCAGTGCCCTGATTTACATTTTACACGCTATTAGCCCTGACCTTTTAATGACTTTTTAATCACTTCCTGAATTGAAGTAAATTTTTTTTTCTAAAATCTGCATATAATTTATATTATTATTTATCAATAATATTGCACCCTTGTTTGGAAAATTTCAGAAGGAAATTTTTGATAAAATTTTTTTTTTGGATAAATTACATTGTTTTGGGCTAATATTTCATTATTTTTTATAATAATGATTTATAATTATGTATTATTTTATAAATTATGATTCTAATATAATAAATAAATATAATAATTATACCCGGGAGTTAATCCTAAGAATTACAGGCCCACAATATAAACAAAAATTTCTACGCAAAAAAAATAGGATCACTTTTTGCATCAAAAAATGACAGAATTAGAACGCTAGGGGGGTTAATGGAAAACTTTGTTGTTGCAATGGATCGTGATAGTATGGGTTTTTTGAGTATCTGAAGGACAAGTTTGGAAAAGTTATACCAGATGCTAAACTGAAAGCAGGCATTTTTGTTGGGCCCCAAATCCGCAATTTGATGCATGAAGCCACAAACTCAACCCACTTGAACTTGGTGCTTGGGATTAATTTGTGCTAGTTACACAAAACTTTCTGGGCAACCAGCGAGCTGAAAACCATGCTGAACTCGTGAACAACATGCTAACAGCTCAACATGCTTAACTTGGCTGCCAAATGTCACTTAAAATTAATTTCTTACATTCTCATCTGTACTGTTTCCCACAAAATTTAGGTGATGTGAGTGATAAACAAGGGAAGAGGATCCACCAGGACATTTCTGTTATGGAAACAAGATATCAAGGTCAGTGCAACCCCAACATGATGGGCGACTATTGCTGGTTTCTGCAACAGGAGACAGCAGGGAGCCACAATTGCAAAAGCAAATGCCTGAAACCCTTCTGAAGTCTACATGTGTGTTGAACAAGGACTCTTGAACAAGGGAATTATGTGTAATTGTATATTGTTGTTGCAACATAAAACTACATTTTTGTAATGTCATGGAACTATGACCCAAAAGTTATGTACAGAGATTTTATAGTAACTGTAGAACGAGGGAATGTAGCTAATCGCGTCTTTACATGTAACTAACCTAAGATCCTGAGGTCCTGGGCAGAATCAAACTTCAGATTTAGATTCAGTGCAGATGATTTCAATATTCATTTTATTGTGATGCAGTGTATTTGGTTGTTAACTTAGGATCACTACTAAAAATTTGCTAGTGATGGCTTTTTTAAAAACACCTGCCATATGTGAAGATTAAAGTCATTCGGACAAAGGAAGGGTGACGATCACCTACTTTTTTTGTATCTATCTATATTATATTTTAATATAATATAATAGAGATTTGCTTTCCTTCTCCGTGCTCCAAATCTGGCTTTCCTCTTCGTTTACATTAAACTTTCCTATTCTGTCCATTTCCTGTGAGCAAGGATTGCACCATCATGTGGGTTGAACAGAAATCAGGACTAAATAGTATGTAGGACTCATCTGAACTTACACATTGGGCCTAATTTATTAAAACTCCAAGGGTGGAGGAGATACACTTTCATCAGTGAACCTGGATGATCCAGCAAATCTGAAATGGATCCCGTCCAGGATTAAACACATTTACTAAAAAATAGCAAATAACTTTTAAGAAATCGATTCCAGGTTACAGATTCGCTGATGAAAATGTAATCCTCTCCAGCCTTGGAGAGCTTTAACAAATCAGGCCCATTGAGCCTGATTTTTCTTAAAGTTCTTTAAGACTGGAGAAAATAGACTATTATGGGAGAACCTGTGTAATCCAGAAACCCGGAGTGCATAAACACAGGAGGGGCTGAAAAACCTATTAAAGAAAACATCTCTGATGTTCCTCTCTGATGTTTTATGGTTTAATTCAGCACAGAGCCAAAACTGTTTTCATAATCTGTTGGCCAGATTTGCTGAGACTTTAAACTTTTTTTATTCGAAAAAAAAAAAACAAACAATGGCACCCATCCCCCACAATGATAAAGCCTGACTGTTTATTAGGCTTGTGACCTATCTGGATAGAAAATGTGGCAGCAAGCAAATATGGCAGCCCTCTCCAAAAAGTAGGGCAAAAAGCATATAGCTTTCTTTCCTGGCTGTTTCCAGTAGTGGCAAGGAACATCTCAGTGCCCTGAGGAAGAAAGACCCCAAAACCTCACCCCTGTGTTGTGGGGGTCTGCAGGTGAGTAATTTATTTGGAATCTGGATCCTTCGCTACAAAGTGTAGTGTTACCTACCCTAATTATTGTTCCATTCATCTATAGGGAATTGTCTTGTCCCACTTTATTCCATCCATCCTGCAATGATGATTCTATTTAAGGCGGAACTAAAGTAAAAACCAAAAAGAATAGTCACTTACCATTATTTCCGCAGATCCCTCGATCCCTCTTGAGCTGTCTTTTATACGGTCCCACATTGCCCTGGTATCTTGCCTTGTCTTCTTGCTACGTCACCCGATCGTGCACGAAATCGGGTGACATAGCCAGCTGTACTGAGATTGGGGTGAGATTGGCACCTGTTTTTTCAATAACTGAAAAGCCTGAAGGCTCTGCCCTCCCATTCAGTGGTAAATACAAAAGGGGAGGGGTTTAGCCTTTTTTTTAAAATAAAAAAAGACATTTATAAAAAGTAAAAATGTTTATATATATATATATATATATATATATATTTATTTATATATATATATATATGTGTGTGTGTGTGTGTAAGAATTGTGGTGATAGGCTTGCTTTAAGTATCATGCTTTGACTCACTAACTAACTAACGGCTACATATGGCCATTTTGTTGTTACTACCCTGAATATCTGTAATTATGTGGATATGGTATACTAAAACACTCTGTATTTGTGAATTCTGTGATTGGTATTTTCAAGAAACTTGGCAATAAAGAGGTTATTGGCCTTTGACCCATGTTTTTTGTTACTATTTTTCATGTCTTATACTATGCTATAATGTTTTTTTTGCATGTTTTAATAAAAAAATATAACTGGTATTTTTCAGTTACTTTATAGTGAGCTTGCTTTATAAGTTAATGATTTTAAACAATTTAGACTATACATCTAAGACTTTGAAACTTCCCCAGCTGATCAAAGGGAATTTCATGATCAAAGGTGGAGAATGATTTAGACACGTCAAAGAACAGAAAGAAAGCCACTTTTTCACTGGACTAATTTTGTATTCATTTCATGATTGTTTATAGCATAATGTTTCTGATTCTTAAAGTGCCCTTGAAAACTGGGATATTTAAGCTGTGGACAAATGAATATTATAATGCAGAATATTTCAAAAAAATTATCAACTTGCCATTATACTAAGTTACTAAAAAACTCTTACTACACAATTCATTAAAATATAATGCTCAATATTTGAGTTATGAATAGCAAATACATTGTAATAAAATAAAAGACATGTTTCTGCTGCAGTCTTTGGTTGAAACCGGGGCTTTTTTTTTTCATTGAACGCACCGGAACAGAGTTCCGGCACCTTTTTTGGATGGATTTTCCAAGTCTGTAAAAGTCGGTGAAGGTGAAAATCTGATAGTGAAAATGACAGTTCAGCCTGTAAATACTGGCTGTGCATGCATGCTTCAATACTGGACAGTGGCTGAGCGGCCTAAGTGCTTGGGAAGTGTCATCATGTGCAGTGTGTGCTATGTGACCTGTGACAACATTTGAGGAGGGTTAGGGGGTTAAATGTGTCTGACACTTTCCCGTCAACACAGTGATTTAGAGCATTCTGCTCATGGTGCAGTGATACATATCAGCTGGGCTGCGTAAAAGGTAAAGGAGAATTACAACTCTAAACCCCTCATAAAAGCTTTCCTTACTCTCTTTTCCTCACATACCTCTGTATGAAGTGCCCTCTGGGGTAAAGTTCTGGCACAGTATCTGGTGGGGGAGGTGACAATGTCTGGACTCTGGAGGATTAACAAGATGTCAGTTCTGGCACTAGTTGAAACTATTTCATTTATTGTAGTATGTTTTTTAATCAATGTCTTGGTAATATATGCAGATTTAAAATAATAAACACAAAAAATGTAGGTCCCACTTTGAAGAATACATGATTAGGTGGGTGGTTATTGCAAAAAGGGACAGGCGATGTCCTGCCTGATGGTACCAGGGAGCTGTCAAATCACTGAGTTGTGCATATACAGCTCAGCAGTCGTTGCCAGGAAAATCTGTCAATCTCAGCTTCCCTTGCACATACTGGGAAGAAAAGAACTCCAGTGCGCCTATCTATGTCATCCTGGCATGGCCAATCAGGATGGCTGAAATTTGTTTCTAGGAAAAAATGAAGGAATATAACCACACCATGTGATGGAACGGGTATATGTGAGTCATGCAAATTCATTTACATAAGGAGTATATCCGAAAATGTTTACAGCATACGTAGAAAAGATTGTTTACACTGAAGGTTTGTATACATCATTCATCAACTACTCTCCAGAGTAGTGCTTCTAACAGAAAAAGTCACTTGAATACTACTGTCTCCAATTTAAAGAGTAGTTCTTAGTCTGTATGAATGTGAGTTTGAGAAATACATAGAATAATAGTTTGCGGTAGGATAAAATAAGGTTTCATCTTTCTACCATGCTGTCTTAGCTCCTGCTTTCCTCATGTCTTATCTATCCTAACCCTTTCATTTCCTTATGTAACATTTCTCTTAAATATCATTGGTGTCTGTCCTGTGTGAATATGTTCCTTCAATAGTTTGGAGTAGATTCTCACAGAATTTCAAGCACCCAACTATGCCAGGAGGCAGCAGTGAGGCACAATGTCATCACCTTAGCATCCTTATAGTTTTTAAAGCGTGGTCCAAAGTGTTTATTTAAGCTAAAATT
Source organism: Pyxicephalus adspersus (assembly GCF_032062135.1). NCBI lineage: Eukaryota > Metazoa > Chordata > Amphibia > Anura > Pyxicephalidae > Pyxicephalus > Pyxicephalus adspersus. The sequence goes on from NC_092860.1 coordinate 100,614,918, forward strand.
GTAACTTTGAAGTGTTGCAGGCAATTTGATCTCTATGGTAGCTCAGTACCAGAAGCAATAGATAAACCTTAAAATGAACTCTCACTGACCAATGTGGCTAGAGACCCTGTAAAAATGTGAATGTTGTGAATTAATTGCTCCGCAGTGGTTGTAACTATAGAGGTCAATGTGAATTGGCATTAAAGAATATTCACTGCTTTTAAGGAATTCTTACAAATGTAAATGAATGCATGTAGTCTGGCCACAGTTTTACTTTACCTATAGAAAACATTGTCACTTCTTATAGGCACTATCAACAACAAGTGCTGTCTTTCTGAGAAAAAAAATCCCATGCACGTGAACTGTTAGTACTGTAGTAAGACATTGTTCTGTAGACTTGCTGTAAAATGAACATTTCATTCTATTTTTATGCAACATGTGTTATACAGTCAACTGTTTATGTCAGAAAAATGTCAGCTATTGTAACCTCATGGTTGCATTATTTTAAAACAAGAAATTAAACTGAACATGTGTACCAAAAATTAAATGAATTTGAAAAACAAAATGATAAAATAGCAATGACACATCTGGCTAACACTATTATGAGCAGGGAGTCAGACATTTCTACTCATCTCAAACAGAGCATGAAGATGCAAATTCTTTATTATTCTCATTTTGCTCGTACTAAACAAGAGGGATCCCTGCTGCACATTTGCATTTTTCTCTTTGGGATTACAAACCAGATGGACTCCTTCTAGGCATTCCCATTACCATGTGCTTTACAGTACAATTTTAAGCTATGCCATTTAACAGCAAATAGGACTTTTGCTGCAATAGACCCATGATGACCAGGGGAGAAATGGTTATTACTTAATCATGATATTTTAATTTGATTTCATATTGCTCTGACTATGTCCATGTTTATTTGTACAGATCACATGTCTAAAATTAACTGTTTATTCACTAAAATATACTGTAAAAGCTGTTTAAACACATTATTTTTTAAATATTTTTTTTAAATAAAATTTTAATTTTGCAAACATACATATGACAAATTGTGTGAATCATTCATTTTCATATCAGCTTGATATTTCAAGTGCATGAGCTTAGCAGTGCTAAGTGGGGCTTCACTAATGTTTTGTTTAGTTTTCTTCATCTTCTGTTTTAAACTGGTAACCCTCCTAGTAACACACTTTCTGTACTTCTCTAAATGGGGTATGAACTGTTCTTAAGTCCACAAAGGTAACTTAGTAACTTATAATAGGACTGTTTGACATACATTGCAGTATAATAGGACTGTTTCTGGACTAATTTCTGGATGGATTAAGGGGTATTTATTTCCACTTTTTAAACAGATAAAAAAAAATACTTTGGGTGGTATATTTTACAGACCAAATTGAGCTATAAGAATTTTTTTTGTTTGTTTGGGAAACCTTAAATATTTTATAAACAGATATGTAGTTTTAAGCTTAAAAAAATCCAACCATTTTCTCAGTAGACACCTCAAGACAACTCCATAACAATTGTCTTTCAAAAGCTAGAAATAATAAGTCTTTGACTACTGATGATCTGTCAAAGAGTTAAAGCAAGCTTACTGAAACAGCATCCATTAACTTGGTTTCTGTTTTTTTTTAACTGACTTCTGATTATACTTTTGGTGGCTAAAGTGATGTAGGTGGCTGTGGAGCTGCCTGACAATTTTTATGGGGCTCGGTATTTTCTCCTCACTCTGGACAATTCCAGAGCCCCTGTTGGTTTCCAGACTCTAAATCTGCACCCAGGAGCAAGGGCCACAAGTAGTCTCAGAGCAGAAAACAGGAACAGACCGGAAAAAAAATTTCTCTGGCCTGTTTTGCTTCTCATGAACATCTCTCATCCCCTAGCATTTCCAGTTTTAGAGCTCATGGACCTTGACAGCTCTGGCCAAGAAAATAAGAAGATCAAGCACAGCTTTTTCTTGATCATCATGACTGGAGTGCAGCATGTGGAGCATGTATGAGTCTTATTTACTTTTAAAAAAATCCTCTATTTTACAAAAATATTGGAAATTATATACCATGTTCTGCCTCAGAAGATTGTTGATTTATGTCTTGGTATGATCCTTTGTCTTTTCCCCCCTCTTATTATGCTGTAGCTAAATCAGACCTTTAGCCACTCCCTGTCCTGCCCAATCCTCCATTTAGTTTTACTGCTGCCCTCATGGAGTAAGTTTGGCTCCCTCCAAGAGTTAGAAGGATATTATTCTGATATGCTCTTTCACCTTTAGGAAAGCTCAATACATCTTTGTAACCTGCAACCCTGAAATAAACTACATTGATTTACTCTATGCCTTCCTGGTGAATTGAACTATCTGTAGATTGATGCCAGATTCAGCAAGTGGCTGTACTGTCCATACAGACCAGGTCTAGGGAGGTATGTTTGATTGCATAAAGCGGTGTTTTGAAAAAGAATATAGCATTTGAGTGCTCTTGAATTATTTTGCATGTATTATGTATGTTTTACTAGACTAAAACTATATCTTTTTATTTTACTGAGACTTTGCCCTTAGTAATATATAATGTTTTCAGAAGTTTTACATAATCTTCAGACCAAAAATACACATTTTACAAACAAACCTACTTTGAAAGAGTAATTATACTGCCATAACTGACCAGATTCTGTAATAAACAACTTGTCTGCTTGGTGTTCTCATCTTCTTCGTTTAATACCTTTTAATTCACTTAGACATGACCAGGGCACTTCAGAAATCAGCTTCAGCACCACCCCCACCTCCAGTTGCTCAGTCTGCTTCCTATGATTTTCCCTTAACCCCCTACTCAAATACCAACCATTGATATTTAATGGCTGTAGCAGCTGTTTATTTAAATTACACCCAATAACATAAACATCCATATTAACTTATACACCTAAATAACTATAAAAAAAATGTAAATGCTAACATTGATAAAACTGTTTTCCTAAAAAAAACCTTCCTGTAAGACATTGTTTACATAAAACCGAGGACTTTCTTATTCATTGCTAGCAAAAGTTTCTCAGCCACCCAGTGCCACCTCAGGGATTGCAGCCATTACTTACCAGCCGGCAACTTCAAACACTTTCTTCCTTTACTACCAGGGGGAAAACCCCAAAACCAAGGATGGTTCCCTCTACCCAAAACACACCATATTTTACCAAGATGTCTGCCTTCTAGAACCCCAATTGCCACTAGCACATAAAATCTTCATACTCTACCCCCCACCTCCTCCAAATTAGGTAGGAATACTTTTTCCTATCGTAAAATTATCTGAATTTTCCTTTTAGCTTATACCTACCTTTCCCCTCTACCTCTTCCCATGCACCCACCTTTACCGAATCCCCACACAGCCATTTCCATGACCTCTTCTACACCCTGTTTTAACCCTTTCCCTGCCTGTTTCCTCTTCTCATGCACATGGGTCCACAGGTCATTTCCTTAGGAAGGGAATGTCAGGTGATTGGAGTGGATCAAGTGAGCCACAGACATCAATCCCACCAGCAGAGGGAGTGCGACTACGGAATACTCTGGTTCTCTGAGGCAGGGGAGCAGCTGACAGAGAATCACCTGACATGGAACAGGAAGTATGCAGAGTGTTGGACCCAGAGCCAGGAATGGTGAGCAAGAAGGAGGCACAGATGACCTGAACCTGCGGGAATGTGTGACAACCGGGACCGGATGGTCTCACAGCTCCATTCTATAAAATTCTCAAGGAGGATATTATACCGAATTTGGGAAATGTTTATGATAAGATGTGGGACTCTAGGATTTATCTACCTTCAGGAGAGGAGTCACACGTAAAAGTTTTACCAAATTGGGAAAAGACCCCAGACAACCAGCTTCTTATCCCCCGAACTATTTGATCAATATTAATGCTAAATAACTTTGGAATGGAAACTAATGGAAAATAAACTTCTTTTATGGAAAGATGTCAACTAATCAAAATGGTGACATTCCCTAAATTGCTCTATCCTCTCCAGATGATACGCATGCTTTTAAAACATGTGGATATCCAATCTCTATACAACTCTTTCTCCAAATTTATTTGGCAAGGAAAAAGAGCTAGAATCTCTATTACAAATTTTTTTTTACCAGTGAATGGTGGAGTTAATTTTCCTAACATTAGATTCTATAATCTAGCATGTACCCTACGTCATGTTAGAGATTCGATAAATAAGACGTTATATTACTCTAATACTATCCTGGAGCAAGCATTGGTGTTCCCATGGAGTTTGACAGCACTTCTGCACAGTAGTCCCTCCCAACTACCAGTTCACTTGAAACATAATGTGCTGGTTCGTGATACCATACTTACCTGGCGGGAGGTAAGGCGTAAATTAGGCCTCCCCTGTTCCATATCCATACCTACCAATAGTGGGAAATCCAAAATTTCCCCAAGGCATGGAAAATATTGTCTACCGCCACTGGGCAGCAAAAGGGCTATGTAAGGTAAGGCTTTTTACTGTGAAAGCCTGCCCAGGCCTATCACATTGCGGGCCATAAGACATAAGTATAAGTTGACTGTGCAAGAAGCATATCCCTGATACTATTTTCAATTTTCGAATTTTTGCAGTTCACGTATATCTAACCTGGCACTAACAACAGCTAGAGATAGGTTTGATAAATGTACGGGCCTGGCAGAGAGATTTTGATATACTTGATTTGCCAGACAAAATAGTTCAGGGGTATCTGGAAACCCGCAGGGCAATGCCCAATGAAATCTGATTGAAGATTCTTCACAGGGCCCATAAGTTATATGGGCCAATAGGACTATCGCCCCCGATGGTAAATACTCGTAATGCACAATGCCAGAAATGTGATGCTATGCAGGTTACACTCAAAAATTTTTATTGGGACTGTAGTTCGATACAAATCTTTTAAAGCACTGTTAAGCTACGTACACACGTCAGATTTTTATCGCCCGATAATCGGCATCGGCCAATTATCGGGCGAAAATCTGCCGTGTGTACAGTCGGTGTCGTCCATCATCCGGACGACCGACCTGCCGGATCCACGGACGATGGACGACAGCCGATCGTAATGAAAGTGAAGGGGAGAGCGACGGAGCGGCACCCTGCTGCGCGCTCTCCCCTTCACTTTCACTTCCACTTCACTTCACTTCCCCTCCCCTCTCCATAGAGCATGAACGGTGCTGTATGTACAGCACCGTTCATGCATCGTGCACTCCCTTGTCGTTGGAAAGGATCTTTCACAAAAATTGGCAGTGTGTACGCAGCTTTACTACGTATATATAAGGTAACGAAGTTGGTGATAAACCTTGAGCTGTTACTATGTTTATTTGGGTGTTGGGAAATTTACACTATGCCCATAAAGAAAGGTATTCACCAGTGGATTTCTGTATGTCTCCTGGCTGCTAGACATGCAAATATGCTACAGTGGATTCATGCCCAACCCCCTACCTTAGACTTAGTTATTAACTCCATGAGGACTTCGTTTTACAGGGATCTCCTGGAAGCTTATACTTTGGAGGATAAAATAGTGACAATGTTTTTTGACCAGTGGTTTGATTACATGAAATTCACCTTGGATGCTTTGGAATTACATTACATTTTATATAGACATTATGACTCCACATGTCACAGTCAAGTTTTCACTGTAATATAATGTATGCTTCATGCCAAAGACTATTGTAAGGCGAGAGGAGTTTATGGCAATGGTTACAATGTTTTCAAATAATAGTTTTTTTATATTTCATTATATATTGTTATATTTTATCATTCTCTATTATATATTGTTATATTTTATCAATCTCATTTTATCATTCCCTCCCGTTCCCCCTCCCCCATCCCTAATTTTTGGGTCCATAGTGTATTGCAATTATTTTGTTCGTTGACGACAGAATAAAAACAAAAAATAAAATAAGAAAATATTAATATTTTACACCATAGTACATGGCAGAAATGGAAAACGATAATAGTCTAGGGACAAGATACATTACAATTCTGGGACTGAATCTGACTTGGTGTATTCGGTGAAAAATTGTCCTATTTCACATATTTTTTTTTCTATGACATTCACAATTTTATATATTTGTAATGTTTCTGTACTGTATGCACAATCGTTTCTAAACTGTTCTGTATTTTGATATGTCTATTTAAATTCATAAATAAAGTTATAAAAAAAATAACCTAAATAGATATGTCTTAAACAAACGGTTATTAAGATTTCAGAAAAAAATCTTTAACTATAGCGGAGAATTATATTAGGAAAACCTTAACCGCACATTATTCAATCTTTACAGAATTGGAGCAGAATCACAGAATGTCTAAGTAATACAATAGTAATAGACCTTTACCAGACACAGACAGGGCAAATATTGCAGTATATATGATTTAAACAAGAATGATATCCTGAATCAAATTCCGAAAACTATCAAACTACAGGCTTCTACTTTTAAATTACAAAGTTTGTTTTCTCTATGCAGTGGATAAACTTATACAAAATACTTTATATAAGGTAAAGGAGTAAGTTACTGTACATGCACATAAAAAGTAAAATACAACCTTTACTTGTATAACCTTTTACTTTATAGCAACATTCCATGCAAAATATACCCTATTAGTAAGTCAAAATGCATCATTGTTGTAAGGAATTCTTATAAACCTGTCCCCTGGGAGTCTACATATTTTTACCTCTGTTCAACCCCTTTCAACAACAGTATAATAGTCAATTTACACATAACTTGAATTTGACTTCATGCTACCTAAGAGCTATTTATATATTGAAATATTTTTGAGTTAATATTAGCAGTTAGGCCTATTCAGGCTATATGTGCTCTGCACTTTAGCTGGCAGAAGGTGTGGGTCAAAGGTATTAAGGTCACAGGAGGCACTGGGGTCACTGGAATAAGCAACATGTAGCTCAGGAAGCAGGATAAATGTTACAGTACAGAGAAGTCTAACATATTTCTATCAGCTTCATACAGGAGCGGATGTAGTCAACACTGGGCCTTTGTGCAGAACTGATTTGGGGCCCCTGTAATTACCCCCATTGGCCAAGGAGAGTCAGGGCCCGTGCATTGGCTTACTTTTTACCTCCCTATGTCCATCTTTGGCTTCATATAGGCGGACATACTTGCTACTTTATATATTTGTATGAATATTATTTGCCCTGTAGTGCTGAAAACAGACCTCCTTTTCTAATCACCTATTACACTTTGGCTCATTGCAGGATGGGGGCAGTAAGCAGTCTGGAGTAGTTCCCAAGCGGATTCAAAAGATTTTAAGCACAGTGGTAGCAAAACATTTTAAACTAAAAAAAAACTACCAATTCTTTTGTAATTTCCTCTGTAGGGGATGGTCATCTGGTTTTTGACCGGATCTCCACCTTTTTTCTACATCCTCATATATTTGTACAAGCAACATCTGCTTATATCCTAAATCATTTTCCATTGCTCCCCTGCTGGGACTGCAAAGGTGAGCAGGTAAAGCAGTCCATAGAGCCCTATGCCAAAAAAGGAATAATGAGCCTACTGGTAATTTAAAATGAGTTCTGGGAGATGACTAAGGCATGTCATTAGAAATTTGAAGAAACAGACCATGCAGAAGCTTGCAAGAATAATGAGAAAGGTTCAAATGCATTACACAGTTACATAGTAAGGCTTTGATATCTGTCAAATCTTTACCACAAAAATAATAATTTCTAAACTATCCATAGGGATTGGTAAAAGGGAAAAAATTATATTGTAAAAATTCTCTTTAAAGTAGCATATTGTTATGAACATTTATGAAAATACATTCACCAACTAAAAAAGCCACTGAACATAGTATTGCTGGATGGGTTATTGGGTGCTGTGGGATTATGTGAAAACATTTTTAATGGAATGTATTTTAATGAAAAATCAATGTTAAAATGAGAAAACACTGTTTTAAAGAAAAATACATGATATATATATATATATATATATATATATATATATATATATATATATATATATATCAGCTGGTGTGATGATCCATCCTATAAAATTTGTGTAAATATATATTTATATTTATGGCTATCCCTGTAGCATCTAAACTATATATGCATTGGTTTTATATTTCTTACTATTCTGATCCCTAGTTTAGAATATGGGGCAACACAATGGTTTAGAGGTAAGGTCTTTGCAGCACTATCTGCATGGAGTTTGCAGGTTCCCCCCGTGTTTGCGGAGGTTTCCTCCGGGTATTCCAGGTTCCTGCAACATGCCAGAAAAAAAATGACCATTGTGAGTTTACAGTCTTAAAAAATGAAATACCTTTCAAGTCTTAAGGGAACTCCTGCTATAATTACTATATCCACAGCTCATAGAGTACATTAGTGGTGTGTTCCCGAAGGCAGAATGCCTCTTACATTGCTGGCCAGTGAGAAAGCTGCCACCCCTACAGATAGCCAAAAAGATCACTGGTATCACTTTAACTGACCTGACACTGAGTGTCAATAAATTGGTCAAGTGATTATTGTTTCTTTGTAAAAGTGATATGCAGTAGAATTCATGTATAGTATTTTCTGGAAAAAAATTATTCTACAAAAATGTATGTTTTAAAAAATATTTAGAAATGCACTATTATTTACTATTAACAAGCTTTTAGTCAATATTTACACAACATGTAACTACAGGGATATAGGAACACGCATGCAGTGTATCTTTTGTATTCTATAATAGCCACCACATGGAAAAATTGGTAAACTGCAATATATTACTTTTTTCTGATTCTCAGTTTAGCTACACTTTCACTGTGCAGGGAGGGGTACTCCCATTTCATTTAAAATAAATTAATGTATGTATAAAATTATAAATATTTAACATTATATCTAATTCTAGTTGTGTTTTGGGATGCATTAGACTAGGGAGCTGGTAAATGTTTTGGGATTGTGCAGTTTAGTCTATGCCTGCTTGTCTAGAAGCTGTGGGCCTGTAAAGGTACAATACTGCATGTTCAGCCTTGTCCAGCTACCCACACATACAGATTGGCCGAGATCTGCAGGGCTAAAGAATCTTCATTTTTTGTTTTTAATTTATATACTTTATAATATAATACTGATCAACTAGCTAAACCTCAGGGACATGCAATTCTAACCAGGCTGCACTGCACATTTTATGTCTGTCTTTACTATACTACATTTTAAGATTGTTCATCAAGTATTACATTAAAATAAAGCAAATCAACTATACAACTTTAATCACCTGTTGTCCAGTTGTTTTATCAACCACTACAGGCAGGAAAAAAGAAAATACGAACACTAATGAGCTTCCAAATCTCTTTAATTTACATTAAGTGTATGCTTTTACTTCACATGTTTAATGCACTGTCTGCTGGCTTTTTAATTCACTTTTTCCCTTCCTAACTCATGATTATAATCATTAGCCTTTTAATGCCTCTGAACACATGCAATGATTTTTACAGAAGGACATTAGTAGAATATTATTAGATTTTTAGTTGGCTAGGGGCAAAGTTAGCTGATGGGGTTTTCAGTAAGTAAAAAGGTTTAAACACGTTTCTGCTTAAAATGATACATTTATGTTCTTTATAATGTTCCTAAAAATGTTTTTGCGACATATGATTTGTTGTACATTGCACTCTAATTTATAATGATTGTAGGATATGCATTAAAAATATTGTTTATTAAATTTAAATACAATTTTAATACAAATGTATTATGCTTAGTATAGCTATGCTTGCAGGCTTGGTGAGCCCATTTTATTAACTAGATTATAAACTGTTTAGGAAGAACAGATATTAAATTTGTATTCAGTCAGCTTAAAGAGTTGCTATTAATAGTATGATTTTACTCTAAAACTTTTTTGAAAAATACTTCCTAAAGAATTCTGCTATAGCTAGCAATGAAATACATTTTTGCACTGGCCTTCTGTAACTTGCTTGGCAATTGAAAAAGGTCAGTAGCATGGGCTCGTCCTCCTTGCCTAAGTCAAGTGGAGCTACTGCAACAGAAGTACAACAGTTGTTCAGTGTTGATCTGAACAAATGTAAAACATGTTTTGCTTGATTTATTATATATTTAAAACCAAAAACTTTTATATAGAATAGGAAATGTCTATGAATCTTTAAGTTTTATTTATATACTGTGTTTATTATTGTCTATGCCCAACTGAACATAACAATGGAAAAGAGGAAATCACTTCAAGATAAATTTTTTTTTTTACCTGTCACCAGAACATATGTCACCAGGGTTTCCCCTCACCTTCTAATATAGTGAAAGCAGCAATATTTCAATATACTCTGTCCTTATAACAATAACAATCAGGACAAATAGAGAAAAAGTTTAACAAAAACCATCAAGAACATGATCACTTGAAAATCATTCTCACTGAAATGAAATCAGATACTTGGGTATTGTGGGAGATAAAACCTACCTGGAGCTGGTCGGTGAACAAAGAAAAAGCCACATGACTATGGCACATACTAGCAGATGACATCCTTGTACATCTTTTTTTTCCTTTAAACATTTTTAATACTGGTTTTTAATTACACTGTTGTATGGCTATGCTCAACTAGTTTTCATTTTACTCCCTTGACTAGCTAGCTTGGCTAATGGAATAGCAATTTAAAGGATCCAATCAATTTATGTTTAGTTCCATTCATGGAAAACAGAGAATAGAAAAGAGAAAGGTGGCACAACTGGTGAGGAAGTTAATAGGAAATGAAAAACTACCTGCTTTTTTTGGATTCAATAATAAAAGCATGAAACTGTAATTTATCCATAGGACATTCTACTGACAAAGTCCCCGGTTACATTGTGCTGCATTGAATGGCTGGATAGATGTGTTGCATTGTTAGATCTATGCCCAGAGTATGATTAGTTATAAGTGTATATTTACATTATTAAAATATGTTATGTACAGTTGTATTCATTTTGTCATACTTTTATAATAAAAAGGTTTTAAATAAGTAAGGATACCTTAACATCACTATATGGGGGTGTATCTAATTCTTTAAGCTTCTTTTTTAAATAGACCCTGCCATTTCATAAATGTATTTTAGAGGACAGGCTGTAGTGATAAAATCCAGGTAAGTAGCCTGCTCACTTAACAATACATACATTTAATGGGCCTGATTTACTAAAGCTCTCCACGGCTGGAGAGGATACACTTTAATCAGTGAAGTTGGGTGACACAGCTATCCTAAAATGAATCTGGTCCAGGACTGAAAACATTTGTTAACAAAAAGCAAACGACTATTAAGAAATCTTTTCCAGGTTTGCTGGATCACCCAGCTTCACCGATTAAAGTATATCCTCTGCAGCTTTGGAGAGCTTTAATAAATTAGGTTCAATAAAGGAAAAAAGAATTTTACAACTTTTTCAAGTTTCAGTTTTTAGGGTTTGTGGAATCCTGCTTGAATTTGGTGGAAAAGTTTGAAATTTCTCTGAACGGCATGTCAGCGAGATACCTTTCATACCACAATCTGATTCATACCAGATAACCAAGTTCATACCAAGTAACCAGATTTGCATAGTTACAGTGAAAATATGTGGTTTTGTTGCTTTTGGGAGCAAAAGCAACAAGAAAGTTTTTACCCCAGAACGAGACATTCCCAACTACCATTTTTTTACTTTTATTACCAAGATAAATTTGCAGCTGCTCCTGGTCCAGCTTGTGAAATCTCTTCATTTTGCTACTTTATGGTCTGTGCTACACCATAGGGACAGACAACCAGCTTCCATTATTTTAGTAAGTAATAATGGATTTTACTGGTGGATGGACCAGGTATGGCTCTTGGATACACTTGTGTAGACCAAAACTGATCAAGGATTGAACTAGAGAATGACACTAAGTCAACAGTTTACTATAATTTAATAAATGTCAGGCATTTATTGTTGTAGGCAGCCAGATAATTTTTTTTATTCACCAACTCCATAACAGCAGTGAATACACCTTTCTATAACACACACGAAACAAGGTAGAAAAGCACCTCTGGCACATGTTCTGTAAGCCTATGGTTACTTTGGCCACCCTGTAGTTCATTTAGTTTTGGAGGTATCCAATTTGGAGATGACATGCTCATTGAACATCATGCCTAAACACTGACTGTGGGCTTTAACTGTGGATAAACCCAGTTGCTGCTTCTGAAAATGTCCCACATCAATAGTGGTGGTCTTACTTCTTGCTTGTGGCAAGCTGTAACTGATAGTAGATGGATCCTTGCTGCCAGTGAGAATGCATTTGCATAAAAAGCTTAAATATACTTCTTTTTATATAAGTATGTTGGCTTCCCTTTCTTCTGCTGGGACACATTCTTACATTGCCTTGTAGCATTGCTTCTAGTGAACACCCAGTAATTATCAGTGTTTTTATGTAATCTATGCAAAGGTCTTTTTTATGAAATGCAACATGAAGGCACTCATGTGACTTGGACTGTCTAACGCTGAGGACCCAGTTCCACGTGGCTCAATCAGCACAACTGTGTCCTCTGGCTGCTTCCACCCTCCACAAATGATGGTAAGGCTTCACAAGGGATTGAACATCTGACAGTCCTCCTCCCATTTTTCCTTTTTGTTTTTAATAATACGCTCCTCCACCTATTTTGGACTTATAGCTACAACTCCACAGAACACTCATTCATCATGAAAGGTATTATATGCAATTAACCCAACACAATTGGCCTGCTTTATCAATAAAATGCGCGTACGTGTGCGTACGGTCGGCAAGTTTTATTCCCGTGAGTCGGGGCCGAGTTCTAGTGAATTCGCCGACCGGTTTCCTGCAAAAATGAGCAAAGATCTCGAATACGCCATTTAGGGCGATTAATTTTCAGCTGGGCGATTCAGGAGGAGATGTTAAACTCAATAGTGAGGTGATAGCAATTGATTAGCGCACACCTGCGCCCTGTTCTGTGTGTATCTCCAGTCCATTTTACAGGTCAGTTTGAATCTTTAACCACCTAGCCGGTATGCCCGTACGAAGGTCGGGCAAAAAAAAATGGCTAGGATGGTTAACCCCGTAATTTTGTCACATCCTTACCTCCATGGTCCCGCTGTGCACCTATGCAAAGGTCTTTTTTATGAAATGCAACATGAAGGCACTCATGTGACTTGGACTGTCTAACGCTGAGGACCCAGTTCCACGTGGCTCAATCATCACAACTGTGTCCTCTGGCTGCTTCCACCCTCCACAAATGATGGTAAGGCTTCACGAGGGATTGAGCATCTGACAGTCCTCCTCCCATTTTTTCTTTTTGTTTTTAATAATACGCTCCTCCACCTATTTTGGACTTATAGCTTCAACTCCACAGAACACTCATTCATCATGAAAGGTATTATATGCAATTAACCCAACACATAGGACCTGCTTTATCAATAAAATGCGCGTACGTGTGCGTACGGTCGGCAAGTTTTATTCCCGTGAGTCGGGGCCGAGTTCTAGTGAACTCGCCGGCCGGTTTCCTGCAAAAATGAGCAAAGATCTCGAATACGCCATTTAGGGCGATTAATTTTCAGCTGGGCGATTCAGAAGGAGATGTTAAACTCAATAGTGAGGTGATAGCAATTGATTAGCGCACACCTGCTCCCTGTTCTGTGCGTATCTCCAGTCCATTTTACAGGTCAGTTTGAATCTTTAATGCTTGATGTTTTTTTGTGTACATGCTACTTTTTTATGTTACACTCTACTCATTCACAAACTTGCTTCATTTATAGTTACATTTGTTGCAGTTGTTGTTTTGATATTTTTTCTTTTGGTTGCAACACTGCAAACTAGTTTCTATCAAGCTGGATATATACTAAGTAGAACTTTACAATATGTCATCACACAATAGTATGAGTGTAAAAAAATATGTGAACAAACATTTGTGACCTGATTAAAATTTCATTCTAGTTTGGATTTAGAGAAATCAAATATTTTAGTAAAGGATTATAGGCAAACATGTTATAATACATGTATTAAGGAACATTTAGTGATTTCACTTGTGTGTGTATGTCAAAATACATTTAAATGTATACAAATACATATGCATTTTCATTAGTACTGTTTTAACTGGACTGGTTTGATGGGGGGGTTTAATCAAGTAAGTTTGCTTGGCTGGTATGCATTGATGCAATATTTTTTGTAATCCTCATTATTGTTAGTTTCATCTGTTTGTGCCTGGTCTGTAATGCCAATTTCTGTTGTTCAGCAATTCTTCAGCAATGTTTTGTCATTTTTTCCTCAAGTATTGATTACAAATGTCTGCGTGGTTTCCACTCCAAACTGCTATTTGACCCCCCTCGTTGCCTTTGTCCCATTGTCACATATTGGTATTTGAATGTATTATGTACATAATCCTTTTTTTCTGAATAAATTGTCATGGTTTTTTTTTTTTTTTTTTTTTTTTTTTTTTTTAAATAGTCTGACATTTGCACTCTGTGGGGCATTGCACATGTTGATTTGCTGCCCCAGAACTCCTCTGTTACTTTGTGGTAAAACATTTTCTTGCTTTTCCATCCCTTCAGGTGTTTCTGCAGGTTTGAATGGCATTTTAGACATTGGCCCACTATATATATTGACTTGCCCACCTCAACTTGGTAGTGGAAGCACATAAAGGTGGATTCCCTCTTTTAACCAGAAGCAATATCCTCCATGAATGTTGCTTGTGGCCAAGCCCATGACATCAAAAATCATAGGAACAAATAGGCAATCTTTTCAAGTTAAAGCATTTGAAGCAAAATGGTCCAAAAAGCCCTCTTTGCTACTTCTTCCTATAATTTCTATTTTCTATATATATGTACACACATCTAAATTCATACATACATGTTTTGCTTCATGTGCACTCATCTCTATACATACATGCATGAAAGCACATGAAGCAAAACAAGCAATATACACAAAAAAATAAAAAAATTACCTGAACGAGGACTGTGCAGAAGTGCAGCACATTTTTCAACTGATAAAACACAGTTCATGCGCACATAGCGGGTCCACCTTGGCGCACAACTAAGAACTACATACTCACACCACCACATGAAATTTGGTGAACAACTATGCCCATCAAACAACTGAGTTTTAATAAGACAATTGTGCTGTTTTTAGCCTTTCAAACAATTCAGAGGAAAGGAACAGCTTAAAAACAATCACAATTGACTTTTCAAACTGTATGTCCTGGGAGATTAGAAAGGAGATCACATAACAACAAACCCACAAAAAACAAACAACAACATTTTACAAACAACTTTATTGAAAAGAAAAATTTTCACATTAAAAAAAAGGTCACAATAAAATATAAAAAAAAAAAAACATAAAAAGAAAACAAACACACACCACTAAATTTACATCACAAAAAATTAAAAAGAACAAACAAAACACATGTAAAGCCACACTTCCATATAAAGCCAAAATAGTTAAAAAATGGCCCAACAAATATTGTATTTAAAAAATACTTACCAAACCAATATGCAATTTGACCTATCAAGGGTGGAAAACTGGATTAGAAAATATTTATGCAGCAAAACATTTCAAAGTGGTAATAAAGGCAGAATTTTGCAATCAAACAATATGGCCACAAACACAATAACATAGGATTAACTAGTGTTGGTGTTCGGATTCGGGTTGTCCTCATATTCGACCTGAATACAGAATTCGGATAAACCTGACCTGAAAAACGCGGGATTCGATGGCGCAAATTCGTGTGTAAAAAAAAGTGTTAAAAGAAAAAAATAATGTTAAAGTAGTTTATTGAATGTGTGTGATTTGCATAACTAACTTTTATTTTTTTACAGGTTATCCCACAATGACAGGATGATTTGCACGGCTGCGCAGCCGTTGAAATCCTTCTATCAGTGTGGGATCCTCAGGCACTAGAGGTTAAATGAGGACAAGTTTCCCCCATTCATCACCTCTAGTGCTCTGTGAGCACTAGAGGAAAGGTGGAGGAAAGGACACCTCAAGCGTCATCAGGATTTTCTGTTCCCCAGCCAATCACAGAGCACTAGAAGTGAATGAATGGGGAGACTTGTCCCCATTTAGCTTCTAGTGCCCCGGGGATCTTCTCTAACTAGAGGTTAATTAACCTCTAGTGCCAAGGATCTTTCCTCAGCCAATCAGGGAGGACTATCCCTATTCCTGGATAGAGTTTCTCTAACCAGGAACACCTGACCCTTGTGTTCTTGGATAGAGAAACTCTATCTAACAACATGAGCCACTTGTTGATAGAAAGAATATTATATTCCCGCCTCCGCACAATAAATTGGGTCTGATAAAGTAGTTTGTTAAAGCTTTGACAACTGAAGGAGACTGTTTCAAGTATCTCATTTTGGCATTTCCTAGCCTGCCATTTGAAAAAATAAAGGCTGGTGTATTTGATGGTCCACAGATTTGGCAGCTCATCAAAGATGAACATTTCATCAGGACAATGTCAAAAGTCGAAAAGAATGCTCGGTTATCATTCAAAGTCATTGTCAAGGACTTTCATGGAAACACACAAGCAAATAATTACACAGATATTGTCCAGAAACTCTTGGAGAGCTACAAAATGCTTGGTTGCAATATGAGCATCAAGGTGCATTTTCTGCATAGCCATCTTTCTAACTTCCCGGAAAACTTTGGTGCAGTCAGTGATGAGCAAGGTAAACAATTCCACCAAGATTTGAAGGTCATGGAAGGGCCGTATCAGGGTAGATGGGATGTACATATGATTGATGACTATTGTTGGCATCTGGCGGGTATGTCCTAACACTGAACACTAGCTATAAGAGTAAGTTTACCTTAACTGCTTACCCGATTAATTTTCAAATGTTTTACTGTAAAAAGAATGTCATAGAGTAACAATAAATCCTTTGTATGAACAAAAGAAGTTTAAATAAACAGTACATTTAAGTTAATATTTCATTATTTTTTCATTATATGTAAAATTTGTATGTTTTTTGACAAAAAAGGAGGGTACCCGTATCGTAAAAACTGGATGTGATAGCAAAAAAAAGGGGTCATTTCTGGATTAACCACCCAAAAATTAGTAAAAAACAAGTGTAAGATCTAACTCAACAAAAATGAATTCCCCATTGTAATTAGTACCAAAATATCAGCAAATGTTTACAAAGACAACTAACAAAGACTGATTAGAACACATACAGTCATACTGGCAGTAGGATGGCCTAAAGGAACATAGTTAACATCTGAAATATTTTTGTATATAAAAGTATGCAGACATTTCTCAACTATAAAGACCAATGCTGAAAACAGACCTTACTAATTTCTGTGAGTTTGTGTGTTCACCTGATAATAGGTTTAGCGGTAATAGGAAACTAAAGGCTTTCCTGGAGGGCCCTATTGCAAATTATTTTTTTAGCTTTACTTTTTTTAGCTTTAGCTCTATTTACCTAGGGCTGGGTCTACATGGACGTTTTAAAAATGCATGTAAATGTTCCTACTGCGTTCTATGCACTTTTACAAGCGTTTTAAAGCCTGCCTTTAAACTGCTAGAAAAAGTCTATGACGCATTGTACCGCAATTATGTTTTCAAGCAAAAAAACTATTGTTTTTAAGTGTTAGTATTTAATTCCCAATCTGTTGCTGCTTTCCAATTTTTTATAGAAGCAATTAGTGTCATCATTAACCTCCTGAGCGGTAACCCTGAGTGTGACTCGGGGTAGAAAGAAGATGCTAAAAGCGGTAACCCCAAGTCACACTCGGGGTAGGTAAACCTATGGGAAGTAATAGTAAATCGCTACTTACCTGATCCGCTGGC
>NC_092860.1:100632978-100649880 GCF_032062135.1 Pyxicephalus adspersus
TGAAAAACAATGTACCGCTTTTAGACATATAAATCCAGGGAGCAATGAACCGCCCAGGAGGTTAACTGTCACTAACAGCATATGCTATAGATATAGGTGTGGCTGAGAGCTGCAGTGACATCTTATTCTCCTAGCCATCTGGTGTCATCCAAAGTCTGGGGTGAAGCAACCTGTAACCCAGGGTAAACATGCCTACCACCTAGCTTGGGTTGTGGCCTACACTTTAAGAAAAGCTGGGTTAGACATATTGTTGGGATAATATAATTTGTATTTTATGTCTTGCTAATTTATCAGATAAATTACATAGTTGTTCAACATTTTCAGCCATAAGACAATCATTGTTTATAATGCCATAACTTGACATTGATGTTAAATCTTTACTAGCTATTTTATTAGCATACATAATGCTGCAAAACCTTTATTTAGTACAAAATAGATATGTTTATTTTTAAAATTATTTTCCTCTATCACAGAGAATTAGTAACATCCTTAAGTGTTTTAGCTGTACTTTATTATTCAAAGCTCAATTTTATGATATGTCATTGATAAGATGATGTTGTGGCTTCCTGTATTTTGAATTTGTGTTGAAAATAGAATTCTTCATTTTAAGTTTTGTGTGTTTACCAGTTTTATGTCTGTATACAAGCTAAAATATAGAGCCACATTTAGACAAAACATTAAGATACAAACATTTTTACATTTCATTGTTTGATACCAATTAATATAACTGATAAATGGTATAAACTGTACTATGGCACAAATGGAATAAACTTCATGGTATCATACTTTTGCATCCTTGTAATAAATATATTCACCATTTCTCAAAAGTGCTGTAGGTCTACTAAGGTGCCCTGTAGCAATGGATACAAGTCTGCATTAAAATCAAACACATAGTTTTGTGCATTGTGGCAATTAGTGTACTCAAGCAAGACAGATATTAATATTTTAGTATCAACAAAACGAATATAAAAACCTAAATACTCAAGTTGTGTTCAAGTCAATCTATATAACCAATATTACTTAGTTTTTTGTATTATTTTGTTTATAGGGCTTTTATTTTTACATTTGGCTCTTCAAAGCTCAGCATTTACCCTGTATTACTATTTGTTCTTCTTTTGAGCTTCTTGTTGTCCTCAGCACTCTATGCACCCAACACACAAAAAATGATTCACAATCAAGATTTCCACCTATTCCGAAAGTTAAAAAAAGTTAGGCATACAGACAGTAGACGTAATATCCCTCATTAAAACTGATGGAACACTTTTGTGTCCTCTGCAGTCCCCCAACCCTTTTTTCTTTAATTTTGCTTTTAGTAAATTATCCTGGCCTTGCTCATTTGAATTGTGTTGCCGCTTAACAATTCACACTGTTTTATCATTGCAAGCCACTCGGTTCTAGTAGTTAAACAGCTTCTTATACTCTGTCTCCAATATATTTAACCATATAATCAGTCATTAAAACTGTACTACCACTACTTATGGTGTTGCAGTAAAAACTCAGCCTGTACTGGTCTCTATTTTGTCTCTGGGAAATTTAGGCCTAGCATTGAATTTTAAAATTGACTTACTGCTGCTTTTGCAGCAATTTACATTTTGTAATAAATTATCTGTCTGCACCTATTTTTTAAATTTCATGTTTGTCAATTACCATCATATCAATAAACATTTGGAATAAACCTCTGTTATATTGGAGGTGTAATTTTTAATCACTAGCTTTTTTGTGAGCTTGATTCCCAGTGTTAAGGCGATTTCCTATTGATCCCAGACAAATATTTCCCTCTCTATCATGACCTCTGTTTTCAACGCATTGGGAGCAGTGAAAAACACATACGCAAGTTAAGCATATATAGTTATATCACTTCTTCTCAAATCTTTATTATCACATCACAGTTTATATAGTCAGACAACCAGGTGGAAGACACTTAGTAGTTAGTCAGTAACAAGAAACCTAATTAACAACTTCGCTGAGCAAGATGTTTCAAGGTAAGAATTATATATCTATTGAAGCAAACAAGAACTTGTGTGTGCTTGTGACTTTTGTGGTAAAATCTAGTCCTTTGTCATTGCCGAGGTTTAGCCTGTGGAAAGTCGCAATATTTACCCCCAGCAGCTCCTCCGATCAGGGATTGTAAGCCTTTAGATAGGCGCCTATGTAGGAGAGCTGAACTCGGTTAACTCTTGCCTAACAGGAATGAAATATCATTTTAAATCTTGCTTATTTCTTAGCTCGTTTAGATGTTTTAAACATTTGAACAGTACAAACATTTTTTTAGGGCTAAGGGTAATATGTGTGCCTTTGGAAAGAATGCTTTTTTAGGGGAACAGTGAGTTTAATGCAAGCTTGCCAGTGTGAAAATGCCGGGGCTGTGCATATCCATCGGAGAGATTGCTTCAGTTGATGACTGAACCTGGGTGATACAGCAAACCTGCAATGGATCTGATCCAGGATTGAAAACATTTACCAAGTAGCAAATTTAGGTTGGAAAATCATTCCAGGTTTTCTGGATTACCCAGGTTCTCCCATTTACTTTATATTCTCCTGTCTTGGTGAGCTTTGATGAATCAGGCCTATAGTCTGTCAGAGAAGGACTGCATTTTTTTTCAGAAAACATGAATGTATTATCAAAACCTAATGACTTCGTTCATCAGACACTACAGTACACCTAATAGCAGTTTTTTTTTCTGTTTGATAAAGCCAAAGACTTTATATTATTCTGTGGTAATAAGGATAATACCTCTAAAACTTTTCAGCAGAAAATCATCTTTCTATACTGCTACAACAAACTACTCATGCAGGATGAAAGGCATGTCTAATTCAAATATTTTACTAAGAAGTATATCTACAGCATTGCTCAGATTTAAAAGAATAATTTGGAGTTTATTTGAGGTCTCAGGGCAAATAGTTCACAAAATAGGTCACTGGTGTCTGATTCTTTTCATGCTGATTCTGCCTGCAATTGTCAAAACAGAATTTCCTTTTTTATCTTTTCTTCCAGATAAAGGTACATTTTGTTAATGTGTCACATTTCCTCTATAGTACGGACTGTTCTTTAAGGGTATTTTAGCAGTTAGCAGAAAAAAATAGTACATTAAAAATATAGTTTTGGAAATTAATCTTTCATTTGGCCTGATTGTGCTTTAGCTGAATGATGTGTGCTTCACTTCATCTGTCTAATATGCACTGTTGAATTTATTTTATTTCTAAATTAGGTATTATTGTGCCCTAAATGTTTTTGTTTTTTTTGCTTTATATAAAGGGCTTGATTTATTTAAACTTTCAGAGAAGCAGTGGAGCAGATAGACTGGGAGAACCTGGGTAGTATAGCAAACCTGGAATGGACTTCCTAAAATAATTTTTCTCTTCTCCAGTCTTGGAGCACTTTGATAAATCGGGCCCAATATATGTAAATATCTGTGCCATAGATCCCAGGATACATTACAGTCGTTGTATCCAGGTAGTAAATATATCTTTTCTATTTAAATAATAAAATTAATGTTTCCCCCCCATTTGTGCTGCTCATTTTTAGCATCTGACATATTTTACGATGTGCCAAATCCTTGCCCCCCCCCACTACACACACAAACACACACACACTATATGCTATTGACCAGAAGGGTTTCAATCATCCTACAATTCCAGAAGTGAAGCATCTTCAACTACCGTAGCTCTACTACAAAGCAAAGATATGCAGCAAGAAAGCAGTTGGTTGAGTGCATTTTAGCAGATTTCTTTGCAAGCATGCTTTTTTAAATTTTTTTAGATGAGCTTTAAAAGAATGTTAAGACTTAAAAATTAACTTCAGTGCTCCATTTTGATCTGTTAAATATATAATTGGATTGGATTGACCTGTTGATTATGTCAGAGTTGCAAAGCTGTATTACGTTTTCTTGTGCCCTTCTCCTAGGAGTCGTTGAAGAGTTGTAACAGTGAAAAAATTTTAAGAATTTGTGCATATGTTGCAGATATGTTCTTCCTTTTTTATTCTGCTCCAACATACTTTAAGGTGCTCATATTACTATTGATGATTGGGTGGATACTTTCTAATGGACCTGACTGACAGGAGAGATCAGATGTAAGTTCCCAATCCTGGTGTCCAATTCAATTTATATGTGTTTTTTTATTATTATTTTTCATATTATCAAAATGTAAAGCATGCAGTCTGTTTGTTTGCAGTAAGCGCAGCATTAGTGACATTTTTTAAAAGAAAGTAAAAGGAGAAAATACTACATATTCTTTAAAACACCAGTACATAAATGGGCCCAATTTAATAAAGCTCTCCAAGGCTGAAGAGGATACACTTTTTTTTTTTTTTTTTTTTTAATAAAGCTGGGTGATCCAGCAAACCTGGCATAGATTTCCTAAAAGTAATTTACGTTTTGGTAGAAAATGTTTTCAATCCTGGACTAGATCCATTCCAGGTTTGCTCGCCAGCTTCACTGAACAAAGTGAATCTTCTCCAGCCTTGAAGAGCTTTAATAAATCAGGCCCAGTATCTCTTTGACTTGTTGATACTTGGCATTGCATTCATTGGGTCTTGGTGGATGATTCAAATAGTTATTGGTTAGACCAAAAATTCCTAAATGTTGTAACCTTTGAACTATTAGGAAAACTGTTTTTGTGCTGGGATACATAAAGACAACACTGGGGAACAATTTCGAACAAATTTTTGTTGAATTTAATTTTTATGCTACGCTGAAAGTGCAGTTAGTTTTTTTCTATCACGTCAGGTTTTTTCTCTACTGCTTATATTAATGCGATTACTATAGCATGGATTTGTATAGGCCATTCATTTAAACACAAGACAGTGTGGCCAGAGGCTGTGCGCTGCTCTATGTAGTGAATAAGCAAAATGTATTTTTCTACTTACACATGTATTTCCTTTCTTTCAGATCATGTCTGGCTCTGCTGTTTCTCGTCGTAAGTGCCTAACCAACCCTGATTCATTTTAATATATCTGTGGCAGTTTCACCCTTCCTAGTCAAAGGGTGAACATCAGCACATTTGTAGAGCAAGCCTATTTGGCATATTTCAAAGGTAAACTTGGTGATCAAGATAAGTCTTGGGCACCCATAAGGTGTGTTGAGGATTTACGGATGTAGACAAAGGGAACACGTGATAAGATGCCATTTGGTATACCTATGGTTTGTGGAGAGGCAGGGGATCATTTCAGTGACTGTTACTTTTGTATAGTGAAAACTTCAGGATATAACAAGAAAAATAAATGTAACATAAAGTATCCTCGTCTACCATCGGCTATACACCCAGTGGCTCATTCAGATGAAATCCCATTGCTGGTTTTCATTACACTACCCTCTCTTGAAGAACATGATTATGGTGATGAACTAGGTGAGAACAATGATGAAGAGTTTGAAATTGAAGAGGACTCTGTACGTAAGGGATTTGATCAGCATGACTTGAGTGATTGGGCACGTGATTTGGGACTTTTAAAGAAGGATTCAGAACTCCTAGCATCAAGACTGCGTGAGAAAAACTTACTTGAAAAAGGAACAAAGGTAACGTAGTTTCAAACCAGAGAGATTGCATTTCTACAGTACTTTAGAACTGACAGTGGCTTTGTGTATTGCCATGACATACCTGGTTCAATAAGGAATTGGGCATTCCAATCTATAACTCATCTGAATGGTGACTATTCACCGATAGCTCAAAACAGAGCTTAAAGTGTTTCCTTCTTCACAATGGAGTGCGTCCTCCATTGGGTCAATTCACAATTGGGTCAATTCCAATTTGCCATTCAGTTTCTCTTTGTGAAGAATATGCAGACATAAGGAGAGTCATTGAGTTTTTGCAATATCACCAACACAATTGGGTCATCTGTGTTGACCTTAAAATGGAATGCTTCCTTCTTGGTCAGCAACGTGGATACACCAAGTATCCCTGTTATCTGTGCATGTGGGACAGCAGAGCTCGTGAGAGGCATTGGGTGCTTTCCATATTCATGGAGCAAAGTGCCATATTCATATTAGTTTAGAGCAGTTCCTAACAGTTTTTAGCCATGTTCTATGCTTTGTTTTCTCTTTTCCAATATGTCCTAGTGAGTCTCCTTTGTGCAGCTTTACTAGTGAGCTTGAGATTTGCCAGGAAATGCCAAAACCATTTCTCATTTTGTGAGCGCAGAAAAGTATGTATGCTTTGCTAAGCATGCTGGATAAAAAAAAAAAATAATAAAATCGACAAATGAATGACTGATGTGCAATGAATTGTGCCTTCTCTATTAATAGTGTTCTAACAATTTCCAAAAATCACCAAAATGTATTTACTTAGAAAACATAATCTATAAGGAAGTCCCTATTTTAAGTAGCACAAAATCATCAATAAAATACAAGAAAGGATAATTAGCTGGTGGTTTACTATATCAATATAATCTGAGAACTAAAATCTGCTAATGATGGGGTTCACAGAAACTGCTAAAGGCAAATTTAAATACATGCAGAATTGGCCTGGAGCAGTTGTTACTTCTCAGTAGCCAAATAATCTGATTGTCTGGTTTCAGTAGCACTGCAAGCAAAATTTGCTGATTATAATAAAAGGTTAATTAGGCATAAACAGGTTGTAGTATGACACACACCTCCCTTTTTAATTTTAACATTTAAAAGCACTTAGAAGAAAAATCCTAATTTAAAGGACCAGTGAACATAACATGAAAGTTACTTTCCAAAAAATATCTAATAATAACATTTCCAATTAGATAGTTTTTGTGGGAAACTAACATTAAGAGCACCACATCCTTCTTGTCATTCCACAAACCACAATTTATTTGAGGTATATTAGAATTTTTTAGGTGCTTGTTACAAAGAATCAAAAAAATAATTAAAGTTAAAAAGAATTTTATTTTGTTATCCATTGCTTTTAGAACCATATTACAAAAATTGCATTGATACATGACTGTGGCAAGACATATCCATGCAGACTAGCATTTCCATCATACACCTTTTTAAAAAAAACCTCCCACCTCCACCCCCTTTTATTACCCCCCAATTCAAATAGCCCTTAACCCTTACCCCAATGAATCACCACACCAAGCGTTGCTTAAATGGCCGGTAAGCCTTTTATTAACAAATTATAACTAAATATCTTATTATCAAATATATAAAATAACAATAACAATATAACTGTATAAATAAAATACACATAAATAACCAATAAAAAACCTACTAAATATAATCAAATATCAACACCATAGCACAAACATAATAACTATAAATTAAATACCAGATAAACAATAGCCAATACCACAATATTGCTTTCCCAATTTTCTTACTGGTTGCAGGTCCTCGAAGGCCACCACCCTACACCTTTTGGGGTCTGCACCCTTAAAAACAGTTGCTTCCAGCCTCCCATACTCCCAGCTCGGGAACGAATATATCTTTTCCTTGTGCAGATACCCCAACAGCACTTTACCAGACCATTAACCCAAACCAGGGACTCCATACCAAAGATGGGTCCCTAACCAAAATATTGCCACCAGCACACTCCCCTCGAAGACTTCAACCGCCTACAGTACTAACAAACCCTTGCAATTAACCAACCCTCTAAAAACTAGCAATACAAAAGGGAGGGGAGGTGGGAAGATCTTTCCCTGAACACTGTCTCGCTCAGAAAAGGAA
Source organism: Pyxicephalus adspersus (assembly GCF_032062135.1). Classification (NCBI taxonomy): domain Eukaryota; kingdom Metazoa; phylum Chordata; class Amphibia; order Anura; family Pyxicephalidae; genus Pyxicephalus; species Pyxicephalus adspersus. The sequence continues at coordinate 100,640,604 of NC_092860.1, forward strand.
CTTACTTTCTCTTCCTGACCTTTTTACTTACCATGCCCCTCCTATGCCTCCTCCTCCTTACTCCCCCCTCCCCCTTCGCTCACTTGCTTCTGACTAAAACTTAACCCCATGCTGTCTGCCCCCTGTCTGCCCAGTCATGACGGCCTTCCCTTATGCTCCTTTCCTCGCTCGTTACAGGCCTCACTTTCATCATATTTCCAGTATATGCGTATATCTAATGAACAATTTGTACTGTTGAGTCCTTAACGACTCAATCTTATTCTTTTTAGCTTTAATTATTTTTTGATTCTATATAACAAGCACTTACAAGTTCCTGATATACCTCATATAAATTGTGGTTTGTGGAATAATAATTGTATAAACTGATATAAATTACGTGTAAAAGCCATTACCTAAACTTAAAAGAAAACTTACTTATTCAAATTACATTCAATTTTAGTAGGAACAGTGTTGGTCACCCTTTTTTGCCAGTCGACATATATGCACCAATATTGAGCCCAACGGGCTGCATTTGGCCTTTAGTTTGCCCATGCCTGGTTTATATGGTCAAACATTTTAATTATTTTGTTATTTAATCAGATAGACTGCAGGACCAAGGTATGTGAAATGATAATTATATACCCTCTAATCCTCAATATAGTATTTTTACATAAGAACTTTTTACTCAACTTTTTTCATTGAAGGTTTGTACTCTGAAATAGCTTGAGAACACTTGTGAATTAACTTAACAATGTTAGCAAATTTATCAGAATAACATTTTATTATAGTCATCATGTTTATTTTAAATAAGTCTAGTCATATATATTTGATTTACCTTTAGTCATTTTCTGTTATCCATAGTGGTTTTGGTCCATTATGCAATTCATATTTAACTAAATTGCAAGGCTTATACATTTTTTCATGCTCTGACTCACATTGCACATTCAGAATGTCACATCTTATATTCTATAAATGGAACTTGCACTATCCATCCACATTATGTATGCCTCATCACACCTGAGTATCCACATTTTCAGTCATCTTGTCTTGTGACTAGTTCAAGGTGAGCTGCTAGGAAACATTTTAGATTAGTAATGGGCTCAGTGATACAAAATATAGTGATGACTGTAATCTACAGTCTCTCTCTCTATCTCTTGTGTAGTTAACAAGAATGAAATTGATAACCTTTTTATTTTAAACATGTTGGATATTCTAGAATAGAGGGAAGTAATTTTGAGAAAAAGGAAAATTCACACCCCCATATATTTATATATATATATATATATATATATATATATATATTTTAAATACTTATCTAATTCTTATACCTAATTGTAATAGGTGCCTTATTAGGAGGTTTTACTCCCTGCATTCCATATGCTTTAGTAATAATTGGAATTGCTCCAACTACTGTATATAATTCAAATTCCTACAGAGGATCTGATCCAATATTCAAAGATTTTATGATTCATGGAACTGCTTAGATATCCAATGCATTATTAATTTCTAGGGTAAGTTGCATAACATAGGCCACACAATTATCTGTTTTGTTCAGCCCCAAAAAACAAAAAAAAGGTTAACATGCCTGGTTATTTATTTTTCTCTAGGAGGGTTTGGTTTGCAGTGCCCACACAAGATCATCAATGAAATGAGCACAGGGTTCTTTACATAACTTCATGGGCACTAAATAATATTATTTTCATGTAAGGAAGTTTGGACAGAAACCTGCTTGAGAGCAAAATCAACAGTTGCTGCTATGGAAAGAGAGGCTTCTGGGGATCAGTAGACAGTAGATTTATGCTTTTTGGAGGTTTATGTTTTTTTTTTTCATAAAAATAGATTGGGTTGGGGAAATTCGGTAACAACTGGTTGTTTTCGTTTTTTTTCCCCACAGAGAGTGAGACTTTAAATAAACCTGCATGTAAAATAAATTTTCTTTGAAAAACATATATTTTACTCAAATCATCTTTGTGCTATATACAGACTGGTGATATATTTGATTGAATTTACCTTTGATGAAAAAAGAGAATATGTTAGATAGAAAAAAGTGAAAAAAGATAATAAAGCAAGTAAGGCAATACAAATGACAAAAGAAATCTTTATATGCACACTTTCCTCAAATCTCTAAAGAAATTACAAATCCCACTAGAATCACATTGAAGAATGTGCAAACTAAAGTGACTCCTCACATTGTCTATTCAGTTTTCAGTCCAACAAACAAAGAAAAACACTTTACACTTTTTGTTTGCAAGTTATATCGTCTGTGCAGCCTGTAAGTGAAGATTACAAATAGCAGAGCATCACTTTCATAAATTTGATAACAATTATTTTTAACATACTGAATTCATAATTAAAGTCACTGCTTAAAATTAATACATTGATGAATATAACTGCAAAATCATCCGTAGAATAAATATTTATATGTATTCAATATAGGAGAAAAAATTCAATTGTGTAATATACAAGTCAAAGAGCATATTAAATGCACAAAATACCAGCAATGTGTTTGACTGTTGATTAAACACTCTGTGTACATGGTGCATTCAAAATTGTTGATTACAAATATATACCATTTTTCTTTATTGGTACTTTATCATGTATCTGCTGTATACTTCAAATCAATAAGTCTGCTCTTAGTGAACAAAAAAGTACAGTTCTTAGGTAGCCTATTACATTATTGCCATTGTTGTTCAATAAAGGTCAAATATGAGCATGTGAAACATACTTAGTCATGCTAAAAAAGTATGTACACCTCATGGAAACTGTTGACTTTTCAACATATCTGAACAAGCAAACATTAGATCTTCATTCAAGCAGTGTCTACACGTAAAGGTTATAATGCTAAACATATGATCTGTGTCTTGGTTTTCAAACAACTGCTATTTTGTACAGGAATTTTCCAATCAACTAATTTGGCCCAAAAACTGATTATTTGATGCAAAAGAAAAGTCTCCAATTGTTCCAAAAATACACTTTGTTCTGCAAGTAATTCTTGCAACAGTTGGCATCAAAGTGCACATACTGCCCCTGATTCATCAAGCAGAATCGGATGATCGCTCGCGCATTCGTATTCAATTTAATAAAGGGGCACTTTATTAAATCAGGGGCACTAGCTTTAATAAAGCTCTCAAAGACTGAAGAGGATACACATTCATTAATGAAGCTGGGTGAGCCAGCAAATCTGGAGTGAATTTCTCAGTCATATGGTATTAGTTAGCAAATGTTAGCAAATGTTTTAAATCCTGGACCAGATCCATTCCTGGTTTGCTGGATCACTCAGCTTCATTGATGAAAGTGCCTTGGAGAGCTTTAATAAGTCAGGTCAACTGTGTTCACAATCTAAACGAAATTGCCCTAATTTAAATTGTATAGAAGGTTTTTTAATAAAAGTATTTGCTATTCAAGAGCAAGGCTGTATTTTAGAAAGAAAATTGAGAGAAGAACCTTATATCAACTGTAAATCATAGTGGTAGAAATAATATGGTTTCAAGTTGTTCTGCTGCATTAGGGAATGGTCAGCATGCTTCAATTATAAGTTGACTTATATCAAGGTGTACTTGATAAAAAACAGTTGATCTTTCAACAAAGTAATTATTTGATTTGACTTTATTTGAATTTGATAAAATGTTGTGGGGGAAATTGAGCATAGAATGTATAGAACACAAACATCTTGCAACTGGAGTAATTTCAGAAAGTGATGGACAGTTATTTAAAACTCATTCAAAAATGAATATGTTTTAAAGGGGCAATGCCATTTTCTGAGACCAGGAGTATTAATTTTTTTCACAGTTCATAATTACATCTATAAAATCTTCTTAACATGTTTTTGTAAAAAAAGTTTTAAAAAAGTACAAAAGTCTCCAAATAATTAGAATCAGAACAATTATGGAGAGAGGAGGGGGGGAGGCAATCAGTAAATATTCAAGCAAATAAATTCTATTGCTATTTTTGTAGAGTATATTATTAAAAGGGGGAGTTTTCCTTGTGTCTTATTCAAATATATTGCCTCTGTAAGCACTTTGCCTGTTCATAAATGTTAAAAAAGTAATCAGTTTTTATGCTAACTTTTATTTACATGGAGCAATCTACAAACATGTATCAGAATGTTAAATACTCCCATGAAAACATGATAGTGAGTAATAAAGCATGTTGGTTGTTATCTAAAAAGGTTCTGTAATGAAGTGAATTTGAACCTGCATGACCAGCAGCTGTTCCCTTAGACAACATTCAACATGGATAGTATGCAACTTTCCTAATGGGATGCTGCTGAGACTACCAGAAACTAAGCCTTATTTACTTAATTCTGTACTTCAATGTGACCCCATTCACAAGATCCCCATTCACCAAATACAACATACTCCTGAAAAAAAAATAATATTAATAAACCCAGCTTATACAGCAACAAACCCTTGGTCTTTAGTGTTAATAACGAGTTTTCCCACTTTAAAGTCAATAGGCAAATTATATTGGCTTACTGATGCCTGTCCAGTTCTTTTGCCTTGTTATCCTGCAGTCCTAAGTTAGTATCTATTTTTTGCTCCTCTTAATTTCATGACTGCTTTCACTGGGGCTTATTTTACAAGAATATTTAATACTTATTATTATCCCCTTTTCCTACCCACTAAGAACCCTCTTATAACTTACCTTTTTGAATTGTACTAACCCGCAGCTGTTAGCTGCCCCCACTATATGCCCAGGATGGAGATTTACATGCGCCTATGTGTTATTGCTTCTCTTCTCAACCTTACCCAACCTTTCCTTGGCCTTTGTTTACATCTTCTATTGCGAACCAACAATGCTCCCTCTTTCCAAGCAGAGAAACGAAGGCAGTCCTCTGGTGTGCCCACATTGTGATCCAACTTTCTTTCATAATCCCAGGCTTTTGCCATATTACCCATTTTATTGACTCCCAGATCTGGCTCCCTGCAAAGCAAGCATTATATTGCTTCTGGGAAGCCCTAATGTCAACAACTATGGTAAATCTAATTCAATTAGCCATCAGGTGCAAAAAAAGAAAAGAACTATAAAGCAGACAAGCAACTTAAACTTATTAGGAAACCATCAAACAATAAAACTCCAGAAAAACAACACATACATCAAATTACAGTGAAAACTAAAAACAGAGTTGAAACTTCTCATAGCTAAATATACTGCCATCTCATCATACCCTATACAAAAGGGCAAAACATTGCTGGGCAGCATATTCTAAGTAATGCAAATTAATATTTTACCATAACCAATCAGGCAAAAAATTAGCCTTCAGCACAGTAATAGTTAACACACATTGCAAACATTTCAACAAGATTCTAGGAAAATGTGTATAAAGTTTGCATTCTTTGCAGTTGTCTGTGTCTGGGAGTATTAGTCCTTCCTGGAGGCGTGCTGGGGTAGATTCATCCTAAGGAGTGACTTTTTATCTCATATCTTAAAACTACAGTTTTTTTTCCTGCAGCACTACAAGTCCCAGTGCAACAAATCTGCAAATTTAATACAGCATGCAGTATGCAAACAAGAATAGCTAAAACCATTAAACAGCCTATTAAATCTTGGCCCCACTTATTTCCCTTCACCCAGAAGCAAACCAGAGAAAAAAAGTCTGGACTTGTGTTAAAGCCATCATCACTGTAGACCTGTCTGCCTCATGGGCTATCTGGTTATTTGCCAATCCTTGTCCTAGAGGCAATTTTGTATACACTTAAGTCCTGAGGGCAGCCGTGTGCTTGAAAGTCAAAACAAGCATCAATTTCATTCCACATGTCCCCATGGACTTTTTTTACTTCAAGGTTTTGGAGACAATGGCATGAACAATTCAAAACATGTCTTGATGTCACTTACTCTAGTCACAGCAAACCTTGTGATCCCAGGGGTCATTTTGATGACATTTTCAGCAGCTCATCTGGAGGTACTGAATTCCAATGGATGTAACCACTTTTGGATTTGAATGTTTCAGCAGGAATGTAAGCACCTGCAGCAGTGATGGCCTCCTCATCAGATTCATCAGATATGTCTGTGAATTCTGGTTGATACTCTACTTCGCCTTCCGTCTCAGAAACCTGTTCATCCATATTGCTATGCTGGTTTACATCCTCTGTCTCATTTTCATCCAGGATATATTCTGTAATTTCATTTTTTTCCTTTTATGCATTTTTTGCAATCTGCAAATAGGGGATGTGTGCTTTGCAAGTAACATGACTAACTAAATAGTTCCTTCTATGTCTAGAATGCCGGTTTGTTTTGTCTGTTTAGCTACAGTTAAGAAGCCTGAGAGATAAGCCCTGTATAGAGGAGGAGGGAAAGAAGATAAATAGTTTGAGGAGAAAAAAAGAAGGGTTGTTCACTTACTGTATGCCCATAGGATGTTCCTGTTATATAGGTGCAACAGAAGTTTGCCAAGCTTACGCTGGATCCAGGATATTCTAGGGAAGCAAAGTACATGAAGTAGTAACCAAATGAATAAGGAAATTATACCATATATGACAAATTATATAACAAGTGATTTAGGATAACATTGTTGAGTATGTTACGGCTGGAGCAAACACAATGGGTTACATAATTATGTCATAATATATGTCATGTACATAATTATATATGTACATGTATATGCTTACATGTAGTGTTAATCTTCTACAATATTGGCTGGTTGAATTCTTGTTGTTGTTATTGGCCAGGTGGAAAATTAATTGATAGAAGGTGAGCAAATTATATCATACCGTAGTGTGTGCAGAACAGTCATGTATCTGCCATGCTTTTTATACAAACATATGAATGGACGATTTGCCAAGGACACTCCCTACTGGACACAACTCTGCACTGTAGCCTCCTTCCTCTGCATAGTACAGGTAAGTTCATTTTTTTTCTCCTCATTTTATTTTACCACAATTAGCAATTGAGCATTAAGACTCTTTTTGATCTACCCCTTACTTCAAAGATATACCGGTTTACCATTATACCATACTATTGGTCCTGTATATTCTTACTATAGTATCTTCTAACTGTCTAATAATAAAGCACACCTAAATACTAGACTTTTCTCAGTTTCTCTATATTCTAAATGACATAGCCAAATCACTCTACCCTATAAGCAATAATAGATGTATATACTCCATCTTTTAACCCCTTGAATACCTACATATTCAATTGAGATGCCTTTGGATCTAACACCAATTTCAAAATATCTGTCGGTGCTACTCCAAGCAACCCACTCCAAACCCATAGTAAGTTGCTATACTAGTCCTTGAGTTATACTATGAGAAAAAACTCAACTCGTACCCTCTACTTGACATAATACATCTAAAATGTCCTGTTTTTCCCCAGAATATCCTGGATCCATTGCAAGCCTGGCAAACCTCTGTTGCACTTATATAACAGGAAAATCCTATGAGCATACAGTAAGTGAACACCCTTCTTTTTTTCTATTCAAACTATTTTTCACCATAATCATGTTCTTCAAGAGAGGGTAGTGTAACGAAAACTGGCACTGGGATTTCATCTGAATGAGCCACTGGGCGTATAGCCAATGGTAGACTAGAATACTTTTTGTTACTTTTTTTTTCTTGGTATACCCTGAAGTTTTCACTATACAAAAGTAACAGTCACTGAAATGATCAGAGTTGTTTAGGCACTTACAATGAGAAAAAGCAGAGCCAGACATGATCTGAAAGAAAGGTAATACATGTGTAAGTAGAAAAATACATTGTCTTGTGTGTAAATGAATAGCCTATAGAAATCCACGCTACAGTAATCTCATTAATATAGGCATTCCAGGAAACACCTGACGTGAAGAAGAAGAAAACTAACTGCAAAATCAGCATACCTATTTTAGTGCAAATAAGCTTAATAATTGAAGTCAACAAAAAATTTGTTTAAAATTGTTTCCCAGTGTTTTCAATACAAACATTTTGTGCCGCCAAAAAAAAAAACAGTCTTTGTTATCTTTGCTTTTAAACTCAGTACAATAATACAAAGGACACTCTTACAAAGGTTATTGGGGGCAGACCTGCATATTAATGTCTTTTAATTCAAATCTCTCTAATAAACACTATTTAGTCTAGCATATGATGGTGGTACCATGGGGGAAATAATAATAGTCTTCTCATTCAATGTTTTTCTTTATTTTTATATTTTTTTTACATGGCAGATCAATATTAAGGACTATAAAACAATATGAAATTATGTTTGAAAAAGAGGGGTTTTTTAAACAAACAAGTTTATGTGTTTATATTTTAGATCCTTAAAAGTGCCCATCTTTGCTGACTGCTTTGCACATTCATGAGGTAGTAGGATGGGAGTAGAATGTAAAATTAACTTCATGAATGTACAACTGACAAATCTGAAGCAACTGTGTGATGCTATAATGTCAATACGGACCAGAAACCCTAAAGAATGGTTCCAGCATTGTGTTGAATCAATGCAATGAGGACTAATGTCACTTCTGAAGACAAAAGGGAGTCCAACTTGGTATTTATATAGCACTGTTTTGTAAAACTATGAGATTATACCTTTTTTCTGCATAGTTGTTTTTCAGTAACCTTATATGCCATTTTAACATGCACCAAGCTTTCCTCTCAGAATTTAATTGATTTTAACATATTGATAGCAACTTTACTATTTGCATTCATCACTACAGCTGTAGTCAACTGAAACCTTTGGCAGATGGCAACACGAGAAATGAATACTAAAAAGTAGACAACTTTCCATAATCATAAAGCATACTTAACCATGTGTTTTTGAAGATTTTGCAGAATTTCCCATCAGGGCTGGTTCAACAAAATATAATGAAAAAACAAGCCTATTTACGAATGCTAAATGCTTTTCCTAAATGTTAAATATCACAAGCTTTAGAGTTTGAAGTCATTAAGTAAGAGACACTAATTAACTTTGGTTTCTTACCTCACCTCAGTACCTTTATTAAAATGTTGCCTGGCCTATTGTATTTTGAACTTGGGTATACATTTTTTATAAATTGGCCTGAAGTGGAAAAGATTGCTTTTGTACTATAGAGAAAGAACCTTGCTCTCTGTATAAAAACAATGGTCTCCTTGTAAAGTGTAACAAAGCTTCTGGGAATTAAACTAAGAGCTCTGCAGTCAGCACATTTCTTGCTCATTGCTGTTTGAAGATCAACAGCTCAAGGACTTTTTGGGACTACTAATTATCTTAAAGTTGAACTCAAGCTAAAAACTGCTTTTGATTTTTCCCATTAAATGATGGTGTAAAACAGCTTTGGGATCAATGATCCTGTGAGGTTCCCAGTGGCTGGCACCTTGCTACGCACACCACAGATAGAAACTACATATAG
>NC_092860.1:100650381-100662569 GCF_032062135.1 Pyxicephalus adspersus
TATATATATATATATATAAAATATTTGCTTTAACTTTTTTCACTTTATTATCAAAGTTATGTTTCTGTTTAAAGACATGGCGGTAATAAACAAGTGTACATTTCAATTTAGAGTTAAATAACTCAAAATACCTGCTACTGATGGATGTCTGTGGTATATTAACTTTGTTTACATATTTGGGTAATTTGCTCATATTTTATTACCTGGTATAATGGTCATTGCTAAGAGATATGCTGACGGCAGCCTTGCTATTGAATCCAATACAAAATAATTAAAATTTCCCACCACACCTCCTGCATGCATCGATATCACCGGGAGCGTCAGTGCACTCGCCAGCTGAAGATCGGATGAAGAGGTTGCGGCCCAACGATGGGATCCAAGGTGGAGAACGCCGGAGGATGCCGATGGGACCAGGTAAGTGTTTTTTTTTTTAGCTACCCCGAGTGTGGCTAGGGGGTTGCCCCTTTCAACATGTTTTTTTCTTAGAATCCACCCCCCCCCAACAATACGCATGCTGGGATGTACTATGTACTATATTTTTGGCCCTTTGGTGGTTAGATGCATTATACAATTTTCTCTTTTTCTGTTCCAATTACTGTATTTATCGCAAATCGTATTTATATCTATGTTGTAAGATATTTAATATACTTTATTTATTATATTTTTACTTTTATTCTTACTTGAATTCTTTTTTAGAATTGTCTAGTAAATTATTTATTTCTTCTTTTTTTGTTTTGAAATATTTTTTTATTACATTTACCTATTTTAACTTGAAAAGTGTACTTTTAAAGGTTGGCTAAATAGAAGAACAAAAATCTATGTATTGTGGGTTACCTGTCAATATTATATTTTTAATTCTTTACTGTTTAAAATATGTTTACATTTAGTTTCTTTATTGATTATGCATTTCTGAATGTGGTTGAAAGTCAAGATGAGTTACTTAGGATTTATATAACACACTGTGATCATTATTTCAACACAGGAAAATGGGTGAACTTTTGTTTTGTCAGTGCCTTTTGCTTGGTACAACTATTAACTTTATTAAAGCTAATTATAGTGAAATTCATGAATCACATTAAAGGGTCAGGACACTAGGCCTGATTGAATAAAGTTAACCAAGACTGGAGAAGATAGATTATCGTGAGAGAACCCGGGTAAGCAAACCTGGAATGGATTTCATAAAAATAAATTGCCTCTACCTGGAAAATGTTTTTCAATCCTGAACATATCATTTTCAAGTTTGCTGGATGACACAGGCTCTCCCTTAATAGTCTTCAAAAGCTTTGAAAAAGCAAGCGTATTGATTCCTGTGTATTCCCATAATGGTGGAACTTGCATTATATGTACATTGCAAATTCTAGCAACTAAGAATCTATTCCTTCGTTGGACAAAATAAATAGATGATTAGTTTAACCTAAGCAAATTACCCAAATTCATCCTGATATTTGTTCATTACAGTTTATTTTAGCATTCTGACCCTTGCAGCACAGGATCCTAGGTTTGAATCCTGACCGGGACTTTCTGTGTCAGAAACCAGATCTGAACCCAAGTCTGCTTTTGTGTCTGGTGGTAGTTCTTCTCATTAGGCTACCAGAAGGGCTAGATAGCTCCATGCCTGATCTGACACCTTTCCTGATACTCAGTGATGTGATGTTGGACTTCCAACTCTTAGATTTTCTATTTGCCAGATTATTGTTCTCCCCTCAGTGCCTCGCCTTTGCTACTGCTGCTTCATTGCGTTCTCTCTAATCAACTTGTGTACCAACCCTTGGCTACCAAAACACAGATTGCTCTTTATTGCTAGCTGCCTCCACCTGATCTAACTGACTACTGAAATTGGCTACTGACCCCGACTATGCTGCTGTCTTGCTGCTGCATCATTTCAGCTACCATTGCACTGAACCCAGCATGTTTATTATTGTGAACTTGCTAGTTGTATTTGGACAGATTGTGACAATATGCAAGGATTTTTCATGTTCTCTGTATTGGTGTGGGTTTCTCCCACTAACACGCAGTTAACGGTTAACTAATTAATCTAGAACTTGAACTTATTAAACTAGAACTAAAAAAAACATATTCCTGACCTTGAAATTATGAAAAAAGGAAATAATATTAATGTATAAGTGTGAATTCAAAAGTTCAAAAAGTCAAGACAGAGTTTGAATAGATGATCATTTATTTAATTTGATTACTTGATCACAAAATTTCATTTAAATAAGCATTATGTTACCACCTCTCTGTTTTGCAGCATAAAATACAAGATGTTTTGTGTCTATAGGCACTAAAGCACATTTTCTCAGCTCTCAGCTCAGTGAAGATATAAGACAGTTGGGATTTGCATCTGTAATGTCCTGATAGGGAAGTAAGCTGTAAGTATTTTGCTCTAATTGCCCTTCAAATGTTTAAATCTATTGGTTTCTATGCCTATTTATCTAAAATCTAATAAATGTTTGGAAAAAGAGTTTTTACTTTTTCACATAGCTTGTAATCTTTAAAAGTTTATCATGGAGTCCCTGAACATCTTTGAAAAGCCTATTTTCTAATTTTGCTTTTACATAAACATCAACTAGACAGACTAAAATACAGTATACATGAATATGACCACCAGCTGTCTTTCAGGAAAGAAAGCAATACCTGAGAAAAATAAAATGAAAACATTTGCAGGAGGACTATTTTCATTCGTAAAAAAGAGAAAAATAATTGACAGGCAAGACAGAGGGATTTAAACAATACAATAAAATGCCAGACAATATAAAGAAACACATTTTTGGATATGCAAGCAATGGGATTGCAACACAACGTTTAAAATATTTATTTTGCTGCTAGGTAATAATGCACATAGGAGAGGACTTATTTATTCTTTGAGAGACATTTCTTACACATGAGACTCTGTGACTCTTATTTCCAATTGTCTGTTATTATTCTGTCAGAGACAATAATCTCAAGAAGCACTGATTCATTTTAAAACAATTTGCAACTGCATTATATAAGAACTTTTTGCTTGCAACAAAAAAATAGGCCTGAGGTAAAATGTCAATTGCGATCAGAACATTTTCTCAGCAAGTATAGTTAAAGGAACAGTTTATTTTCTTCTGTAAGGATTCAAATGCTTATAATGTTGCAATGATTCCCACATTGGAAAATGTCACCTAATTAAATTTGGTGTATATACAATTTAATGTGAAGGAGCAGTAAAATGTTTAAATAGTCGCAGGTAAAAAATACTTAGTTCTGGATACTGGGTGTGACAAGGCGGCACCACTGCAAGTCCCTGTGAAACAAGATGAATTTAGGAAGTGGGTCTTTCCAGGGCAGGAATCATGCAATACAACAAGACAGCTTTAGATTGTTCAGAAAGACTTTCTTCAACATGCTGCTAATCAGACCATTGGAAACTGTACTGGACCCAAGGTGCTTCCTGGCTCCATGCTAGACTGTGTGACATTACCGCTTCCATGTTCAGACTTGGCCAATCTTCCCTACTCCGCACCAAACCAGTCTATTGACCCCTTATCAGGTGCTCTGCAGTACCACATCAGCCCTACTTCAGAATCTGAGCAATAATTTGCTGCAGGCCCTACCCACCAAGGCCGATCTTGAGACTTGGATGGTTCATCTAGACACTATCACACCAGGTCTTGCTCAGAAGTGGGACAAGCTACACCTACAGTGTCACATTAGGAAATGCCACCACACAGTTATTCTGACAACCCCTTCTACTATTACAGATATGTTTTATATGTACAAAAGCAGTGACATGAAGACACATGTGTTCAAATGATGAGAGGACAATAGAAGGGGGCCACAGACTCCTGGACTCACCTGTAGCTTCCTGTGGCCAGGAGTATCCTTAGATTTGGCTATTATCACCATCTCCAAAGGGGTTTTAAGATTTGAACTTGTGACCTAGTGCTGCAAAGGCCAGAGTGCCTACCTCTGAGTCTTGAATACTTAATTAATGATTATGGACCATCTGGAAATTATAGTTGTTTTGGTGGATCATGTTGCCCAGGAGTGCTGACAACAGCTTGATCCCCCAAAAACTAATGAAGACATGTCCTAATGGTTTATTTGCAGGCCCGTCTCTCCTAAGATTATGGCTACAATATTAGTGTCTTAATACGGTTGTAGGTTCGACAATGTTCTCAGAATTTCTCTTTTTACCATCTTTGCTCAGCAATTACCCTCTATGTAAATTTCCCCTATTATATAGAAGACTTTTGTCTCCTTCTGTTAACCCTCTCACTTCTATGACCTACATAGCTTGAGCTTAGGCCCTGTTTCCTGCAGTAGGTCCCATTTCGGCTTATGCTCACAATTTACTTTCTTTTACCATACTACTGGTTATGGGGTAGGGATGTACCTCTCCTCTTCTCTGTTTGTCTTAGATATTAGCCTTTAGCCCAGGCTATATAGTACATTCTTGACATTATAGTTAATAACATTGCCTGTGGGGTAAAAGCTCTATATCTCTATACTCTGTCAATCTGATTTTTCGATTCCAAAATACATGTCTTGGGAAATGGATTATGAGTTTAAATTTGTAGTGAAAGGTTTATTACCTTGTAATTCACTGACCTCATTCATATTCACTGAATGAGTATTCACATTCACTGAATGAGTATTCACATAGGCATGTTCAGCTAATTGTCACAAAGTTATCTGCATACTTGTTTCAAGTGTGTGACTGAAACCAAAAAATCAAGTTTATATCCAGGCAAATATGATGGTTTGGAATGAATTAAGCAACAGAAGCTTACATTATAACTCAATAGTAGTTTATGTTAAATCCTGCTGGGAAATCCAAGTTTGCATATTGGTGGCACACTGCATGATGATTAGAGTGTGCTTGCAAAATGAAAACACTGAGATTTAAACATTTTTGTGATGTTTAGGCAATAACCTTCTACATGTCTTCCAGGCTCTGCTGTATTTTCTTTTATTGGTGACATACTTATCTATCCAAAAAGTTACTTGGATAGTGCTTAGTAATATTTATTTTAAAAATAATTTATATAAAGGTAACGATTAATTCCCATGTGCTAACATTTCCTAATATGTAAGTCTTGAATTCAAAAAACTAGGCAGAGACAACATCTAATGACTGTCTGCAACCTATGTCTAAGCAAAGAAAAATCTCAGACTGCTTCCCTATGACCTCTAAAGAAATAAGCAACATAAACATTAAATACAGTTTAATAGAGGAAGCAAACACACTGTTTAAAAATCACTTTGTTTTATTTTATGTTTAAAAATCTTCACCTGTTAAGTTCATAGTTACCCTATCTGTCTCACTTAAATAGAAAGATTACACAATGTGCAGATTACACAATGTGTGTGTTACAGGAACTATACTAGTGACTTGTGAGTATTGTTGCTTTAAGCACCAGTTTATTTCCTTGTATGTTTTACACATTGTTTATAATTTGAGCCTTTAGGCAGATGCCAGATAATATCAAATCTTCAGAGTGCAGAGATAAAGCAAAAACAGCAAAACCGGCATTCATTTTGCAGCAATTAGCTCACGCTATACTGAATAGGAACTGCAATATCATCACGTCTGTTTAGCAAGAAGTGGGTGAGACCAGAACATTTTCCTTCTGATGCAAAAAATCTTGTACATCTGTTAATTTTCTTATACAGCCTCAGATCCTTTTGTGTCTTCATAATGCTTGGTTAAATGACTGTACTTGCCAATGTTCAGGGCCCAGTTTTCGATAAAGAATGCCTGTTAACCTTATGAAAATAGAAATGCGGTATTCACAAATTATGTTAATGCAATGTCAGACTTTGTTAATGTTATTTTCTAAACATAAAGAGCATATGGTATCATCAGAATTTGACAATTAGGAGATGCAATTCACATGCAAATAAGGAATTACCATACCACTTGCTTATCCACTTTGATCTGCTATGTTTACAGCTGCCCAACAACATTACTTTCTCAGTATTAGGAAAATATGCATTTACAGAGTAAAATAAATGAAATAATCAAGCACCCCTGTAAGGAAACAATAATTAAAGTGCTAACAAAATACAGCTGTATTATAGGGGAAGCTTTTATTTGGTTGTGCATGAAAAATATCTTTTAAACATAAGCATTGTTATCAACAGTGGCACAAACACGAATAAGGTAGTGGTGGTTCCAATCTGGGTGGGAAAGGGCATCATTCAATGAGAGGCAGCTTTGGTTTGTATAAAAAAAAAAATAGTGCACAGCTAGTCAAGGTGCCATTTTTTACTACTGCTAGTTAGGGACAGGAAAAAAAGGCAGATAGTGTTAAGCAAACTAAATCACAACCAGTATGTCTACTTACGTGGGCATTTTTTCCCATTGTTGCTAATAAAATTCACATATTTGTCTTATATATGACTGCTAACTAAATAAATAGTAATTATTTTCTGTTTTCCTACTGTTGCTAATCTAAATCCTCCTTTTTTCCCCCTATTGTGACTGGTAAACTTGACCTGATCAGCAAGCAAGTCCATATAATAAAAGCAGAAATAACAGAATATGCCTAGATATTACAACTCAATTAACGTGCTAACATATCTGCATTCCTGCAGTCATTCAGATATATGTTAAAGGAAGAAAAGACAAAACAATACAATGTTACTTTTCTTCTGATGAAGTGGCCCCTTGCCGCGAAACGTGTTGAAGACATTTTGTCTTTTCTTTAATTTTTTTGAATGTTGGGAAGCTGGCTATTATTCTAGTAGTGAGTGATCTACAAGAGATATGATAATCACTTGAATCCCCTATTTTAATTCTGTCCGTATTTCCATGCAAAGAAAAGTTACATTTTTTTGCATCGAAATTTATTTTACATTCTAGGCCTATAATTCTTAGGCATAACTCACCAAAATATGTCAAATATTTAATACATTTAATAATAAACTTTAAATAAAAAAACACAAAAAAAAACCAACTGTACAGTAGCATGTATAATATATATATATATTATAAATAAATATATATATATATATATATATATAGAGAGAGAGAGATTTATTTGTATTGGACTTAATAGAGCTATTTTGTATTGATTCCATTACAAAATTATTTATTATTCCCGCTGCTGCTCCCACCCCCACCGGCGTCACCAGGAAAGCCTGGAGAAGGTCTCTGCAGTCGCTGGCTGAAGAAAGGAGAAGTGTCCCGAGGAGCTGCAGGGACCAGCAGGGCAACGGGGGAAACAAAAGAACAAAGTAAGTGGGTTTTTTGTTTTTAGCGACCCTGAATGTGACTCAGGATTACCACTTTTTATCACACTCGGGAATACTGCTAGGGGGGTTTAATTCAGTTGAATGGTAGCGAGGGGTAGTTAAGTTTGTGGTAGAATGCTGCAGTTAATTGCAAGTCTATATTGGTTCTATAGAGTTCTATAGCGCTGCTAATTACTGCAAGGTTGCGGTCTTCCTTGGGCACACCAGGGTGGGCAGGATGATATGCAGTACCAAATCACTAGGCAGGAGAATTCTCAAGGAAGGCCGGGGTCGAGGCAGGCAGCAAGCAAGAGGTTCGGTCACAAGCAAGGGTCAAATACCAGGGATTCAGGAGATAGACACCAGTGACACAGGGGCCACCGCAGACACAGCAAAAACAGGAGACAATGGAAGCAACAGGAGGCACAGGTGTCGCGGGCATTGCACTGGAACAGTACAAGGGAACTGTCTGGAAAATAGACTGGACCACAAGGGGTTAACACTGGAGCTGGACAGGGTGAGCACTAAATTAACTAACAGGTGTAGAGGAAATGCTCAGCAGAGCTAGGGGGCTCGGCACTAGTGGAGACATGCTGTACAAACGCTGAGTGCTGTGTCTGAGGCAGCTAAATAACCAGGGATGATTAAGAGGATATTTCCTAATTGGCCATCAAGAAGGTGATACTGATTAAATAATCAGGAAGAGCAGGCGCACCTGGGCTCAGAACTGCCAGCATGTGCAGGAGAGAGGCACCTGGGCTTTAGTGAGGAAGAGGTACTGTAAGTGTGACACTAGACCTCATTGCTCACTTCAAGTCTACCATGCTTTTTCATAGATACTATTCTTTTTCATGTTGTCTTACTTGCCTTTCAAACTAGTCTAGAAAGTTCCTCTTTGGTCATCCTTTGTATATGCCTAAAAGCATTCTCTTTTTTTTTTTTGTGCGCTGTCTAGATTCTGATTTTGTTATGTGTAGTCTTTAGTTATACTTGATGCTGAGTCTTGATTGGCTGTATTCTACAAAAATCATAGCTAATTTTCTCTTAACTGATTTTCTTCAAGGGGATCTATTTATAAAGCATTGAATCTGACATTCACTGAAACATTCCCTAATAGAAAATCAATTACAGCCATTGACAAACATGGACCTAGAAGATTCTTTAACAAGCAATATTTAAGTGAATGTCACATTTACTCCTTTATCAATACATCCAAAGAGTAATAGGTTTTTGATATTACAGCTATTCTATTGCTTATTTATAATTCTGGCTTCTGATATGTTAACAGTTTTCATTGCTTCAACAGTTAACCTCACAGATACTTTTGTTTTGCTTTTACTTTATCTATTAGCAGAGTCTTCTTTTGCAGTTATATCAAGATATAGGGCCACATATGACATGCTGCATTTAAATTACCTTGCTCTGGTCTCTAAGCACTTTGTTTTTCTGTTAAAATCTCTGTGGACTGAGTTTGCTGTTCTCCCCAAGTTCTGCCACCCTTTGCAGAAGTTCTGTTTATCTGTATTTAGGTTTTGTCTACACCTTTTACTTTGAGAACCTTCCATTTTTTTCCTATTAAATGGTTAAGGACTGTTTCCAGGTCTATGGACATGTTTGGGTTTATGTTCTATCAATTAAAGGATTTTCATCAGTATAAAGTTGAGATCCTGGATACCTAGATACTTGAATTCCTAGATATTTAAAGTTTGTATTTCCAGTGTTCAGTAAAATTTGTCTGGAACACTTAATATGATGTCACAATGATTTCCGCATTCAATCTATTCTATCAACTCTATATGACAAACTGTTTATTTGGAACCTTTTCTTCTTTACATTATCCTCAATACCTTTAATCATTCCCATTCTTTCTGCTCTCTGCAATACAACATGAGTTAGGTTGTTTGGTTTTCCTACAAAAATTGTCATTAAACTACTTTACTGACATACAACTATGGTAGAGACATTAGAATGTGAGCCCCCTTAAAGGCCATTAGTGATATGACTATGGACTTTGCAAGGCGCTGCGTAATATGACGGCTCCAATTAAATACTGGCTAATAATAATAATCTTAGGTAAAATCTCATCATGTCCCCTTTTGAACCTTTCCATTTTTTAGATATTTGCTTGGTTCTAATAAAACTGAAAATGCCATAGTTTTTTAGCTAAATTTTAATACACAGTAACATATATTTAGCAGGCCACAGATGACTGCTGTGTACTGTTAAAGATTTAAAAATCTATATCTTTCTAATCAAGCAGTCGGGAAAATGAACATTGGTTAAGATTCCAAATCCAAATTTTTGCTTTGCTTCAACCAAGCAGAATTTAGTCAAATTCAAGCAACAATAGTAATTTTCCCTTCCTCCATAAACACATCAGCTGATTTATTTTTTTGCTCCTTTGCAGTCTGTAATTCACTTTCATTATCCAATTATGTTTAGATAAAATAAGTAAACAGTGATTTGCTCTTCACGTGACTGGATAACTGAATTGAATCTATGCACATTTGTTTGATATCTAAGAGATGAGATTGTTTAGACAATTTATCTTGCTTTCTCTTGATCCAGGTTGATAGGAACCTTTAAATAAATTTTGTTTTAACAAATAAAACTACATAAAAACCTCCTGTTTAGATTCTTCTAGAAAACACATGAACTATTTTTTCCCTTTTGGGATTTTGACAGGACTGAATATGTGCCTTGCAAATTAGAATGAGCTTATCTAAGAGGTGGGGAAGCGGCATACAATAGGAGGGGGGATATGTAATGGTGGGAGTGAGGGTTTAAGAGACAGAAAATGATGATTAGGGATGAGCAAGAATGCTTTTGGCAAACCGATTTCGCAAATTCCAAAAAAGTGCAGGTTCCCATGGTGCCTGGGCTGTACTTATCAGTGATACCCACTCCCCGTTAGTGGGGTGGTTGAGCAGTTACACAGCTGTTCTTAGTGGTTGCTGACCCACCTTGGGGTATGGTGTCTACAAAACGTGGTGGATGATGAAGTAGTGATCTGCTGGTATTTAAGTGGGGATAGGGGCTGTTGGTGTTTTGGTAAAATTCCCGAGGCAGTGCAACGCAGCTGGGTACAAGTTTGGTAAAATGGTAGCAGACCCCTTAAATTAAAGTTGGTTGATGTCTTTAAGGGCCTATAACCTTAAAAGGATAGAAAATACAAGTACCCCCTCCTCTTTGAAGTTTGAATTGTTATGTGATTGTTTACATTGTTTATTTTGGTTTACATTGTTAATATGTTGTTTTGTGTTTGTTAAATAAAACGTCTGCTTGTTTTCTTTTTTCCTGGGGGGGGGGTTGGATAGCTGATTGTGGCCAAGGAGCCGTTAAGTTGGGTTCCTGAGCCTTTGAACTTCCCAATCAATGTAAAGCTACAAACACACGTTCAATTTTTCTCGGCCGATAATCGGCTCAGGGTGGATATCGGGCGAGAATCTGGCGTGTGTACAGCCCACGTCGTTCATCGTCCATGGATCTGTCCTGGCGGATCCACGGACGATGAAGGACGAGCGATCCTAATGCAAGAGAAAGGGGGAGAGTGCGCAGCAGGGTGTTGCTCCGTCACTCTCCCCCTCTCCTCTCTATGGAGCAGAACTGTGCTGTATGTGCAGCACTCATTCATGCATCATGCGGTTCTTATCGTTGGAAAGGATCGTGAAAGATCCTTTCCAACGACAAGAATTGCACGTGTGTATGCGGCTAAAATTTCATCATTGTGCAATGAGGTTCTTCAAAATTCACCAATCATTCTCAGTCTTTAATAATTAGGAATCTGAGGCTCAATAAAGTCTGTACCACATGCTTGACATGGCCTGTCTGGAATGCTGAAGGCAATAAAAATAAAGTGCATAAACTATTTCTTTATTTAAAACTTGCAAATAATCTTTCTCCAATGAAATTAGTATGGAGCATTTACTAATTGAATATTCTGAAACATCACAATAGAAATGTTTTCAGAGTAAATAACCTTCTTTGACTTGGAAATGTTCATCTGATTTGACAATGCATTTATAGATGCTCATTGAATTTTACCTGCAATGTCTTTCAAGGTGACTGTGACAAATATGCATTAATTGATTAATACACATTAATATGCAGTCTGGTGTTCATTATCTCCAACAGCGCTATAAGTGCAGAAAGATTAAAAATGATGCTTGGCATATGTTATTTTTGATTGCTTTTAATCTTCAAAAACTGATGTATAGTAAATGTTTACCTTGCTCTTAAAGCTGTATAAACAGCATAAATTACTGTATATATTGAAGATCATTATTATTTTTTGAATACATGTGCTATGTACATGTGAGTTCAATGTAAAATGTAATTTGCAGCTTCTCTCAGCCAGTTATATTTAATTATTTTGGACCATTTGTACATTTCAATCTAAAGTTTATCCAGCCAGTAGAACATCTGCCTAACAAAAATGCTGACTTTGCTTTTTAGGCATGTCAACTAACTAACATATGGATTAAATATTGGATGGAAAATATTTAATATTACCTATGACAAACCCCATGGCATATATTTGTGTATAAGCAGAAGGTATTAGTGGGAGTACATCTTTTTTTTAAAACATTTTTAATTTAGGGTTTTACAACAAAAGGGAGGGGTGAAGAGGATGGAAGAGGTAAGGGAATACAAATAGTAGAGGGGAGGGGGAGGATACAGTACAGCAAAGACTTTAAGCAAACAGCAATATAGCAGTACAAGATACAAAATATAAAAAAAAAATAAAATTGTACAAAATAGTGCAACAATTCAAAAAAATAAGAAGACTTATTCCACAACTGTTTGGGGTCAGGTCATCCCCAAATACTGGATCCCATTATGAGGAATGTAGAAAACAATTAACAGTGCAAAGAAAAGCAAATTTATAAAATAACAGCCAAAAAGTTAGCATATTCCCAGGGGTCACTGAATCTAGGCATGTATGGTTAACTTTAAAGAAGTGGAAAACCCTTTGATGAAAC
>NC_092860.1:100662877-100709534 GCF_032062135.1 Pyxicephalus adspersus
ACTGAGTTCCTGTACATTTTTTCTGAAAAAAGATTGTGTTGTAGAAGGAAGAAGGCAGGTCCCTCTGGAATCTGGCAGTCTGTCATGCATTGGTAAATGTCCCTGACCGAAGACCAGAAAGATTGGGTAGCGGGGCATTCCTAGAATATATGTAGGAAGGATCCAAGTGCCACTTGGCATCACCAGCATCAATCTGATACTTCAGGTATACATTTCTGTAATTTTTCCTGGGGTAAGGTACCATAATAGTACCATAATTCCCAAGTGTAACCTATCTTGGGGTGTGCTTTAAGAGTGGGAGCAGCGGAGACTTGGAGTCATGGTAAGGAACAGAAGGGGAAGGGGAAGGAGCATTGCTCTAACATCACCCATTGTTTGGATCTGCCATTACGGCACCAATCTACAACTCTGGCCAAGTGAGCTGCTAAATAATAATGAAAGAAGTTGGGAACTCCCAGCTTTTTGGCAAACTTCAACTGAAAGCTTTCCTCATCCAGTCAGAGAGCACTAAAGGTTTTGAATGGGGAGACTTGTCTCCATTTAACCTCTAGTGCAGGGGATCGCACACTGAGCTGATCAATTAATGCTGCTGGCGCTGCATTCATTGAAGAGCATAGCCCGCAATCTTTTTTTTTTGAAAAAATTTTGGTTTGTTTTTCTAAATTCGATTTTGTTTGGCAAATTTACACAGGCCATTCTAACTTACAATTACAAGCTTAAAAAGTAAGTTAGAAAGACCGAATTCGCAGTGAGATCGAGTTTTAAAAACGTACTTGCTCATCCCTACCCACTACTACTGTGGGAGTAAAGTAGAAGAGATTTTTTTCTTTTTTTGATTGTGAATAGTGACTATACCAGTATTTGTTATAGTAAAGTCCTCTGTAATTAACTTTTTACCCAATTACCAAACTGGTAATTAAAACAGGTTAAGATTGTCTATTTTATTTAATAGGAGAAAAATACGTTAAGATCAGGAGTTTTTGACAATTTCTTCTAATTCTAAAATTACTGCTATCTTCTAGTGAAAATGTGAGTAGTAATAATGGATGGTCGGAATTCCACATTTTTAGCTAATTTTTGGAAAAAAATAGTTTTCTCTGTTTTATTGAAATTTGCATTTGAGACTATGGTCACTGATATTTTTCAAATTCATTGAAACCAAAGTAACGTTCTGTGAAGAAAAAACATTTTTAACACCACAGGAATTTAGGTCATAGGGGTCTCAAAACCACTATAGTTTCTTTTGTCTCAGTCAGTTGGCAACATTCCTGTGTCAGCTTTTTTCATTCTCAAATTCAACATTTTTATTGTATGGTATGTGAAATGTAGGTGAGACAAATATTTAAAAATATTTCAACAATATGCTTGCTGATACAAATTGTTAATTCAAATAACATAAAATAACATAAATATGTAATATAACAAAATATGTAATATATATATATATATATATATTAATGGTGATGGTGGGGATCAGTGATCCCTATTTTGTCAATACTAGTTGCATAGAAGCCTGGTTGGCTTTAAACGGAAGGGGCAGCAAACATGTGGTCTGCTCCTGGACATACCAGACCCCTGTTCTTTCTAACAGTAGGGAGGCCATATTGTGGACCAGTGCCTAATCCCCACAAAATGTTCCCCTGGGGGGAAAGAGTTATTGGAATCTGAAATGCAACAAATTGGGCATGGATAAAGAGCAACAATGTAGATATAGGGTTAACTGAACATGAAATCAAGCTAAATTATGTTTGAAGCCTGAAGATATCCAACACTGTTGTCAACTCAGACCATTAAAAAACTCTAGGACACCTATCTACAGTAAAAGGATGTCTAGTTGTTAATTTTGGTGAAATTTTTGGCATCTTCACTTCTGAGAGGTGCAGTCATAAATTATTTATTAGCGGTATACCAAAGACCCAGGGCCACACCTGTATATTGTTTCATTTAGAAAACCCAAGACCAAATATTGCCTCAATCTCATTTTGCAACAAGGGAAATCTTATAGTCTCAAGACTATATGATGTTGACAGAAATTGAATAAAGTCAAATAGAGGAGATGATGATTTCTGGTAATGATAGGACTCAAATACAAATACACATATGCATAGCTATCTGACTATAGTTTAAAACAACAAACCATTATCATTTTATACTAATTATATTACCACTTTTTATTATTTTTATATTTAAATATTTTTTTAGTCAGTTTTGTAGCATTCCAGATTCCAATAACTCTATTCAATTTCAAAGTCTTATTTCTCTACTATATCAACTATAAACTCCCAAATAAAGGTAATGTACATGTGCTCATTTTGTACAGAAATTTTCTTAAATTACTATTCTATAAACTATTATTTATTTCATCTTATCTCATTTACTTTAATTGCTACTTTTTGTATCATCAGTAGTGTTTTAAGAAACAGTATCAATAATTTGTGTAACTTTTCTATATTTCACATTTATAGTATAGTAAAATGTTGTTATCTTTTGATTTGTTGCTTAAAAGGCTAATACATGGACATATTGCTACTAATGTAAGTTTTTTGCTAAGGCTAAAATATTTGAACATTTGTTTGTCCTAAAAAAAATGCTTTTGGTCCCCCATCAGGCATTACCAATTAGATGTTACTTGACTGTTACAAATATAATTAAGAAAAACAGCCATCCGTAAAAATTTAGAAGTTCTGTTTTCCTTCTGATTAATATGTAAATGCAATTTTATTGTAATGTGATTTGTTCATCTGAATGACCAGCCAGAATTTTAAATTGATATGAAATAAATAAACAAATCTCTCGTAACCATGTTTATTTTTAATTTGTCATTTTCTAAAGTACATTACATTCTGGTGAATGAAGAATTACAAATATTATGAAAACAGCATGCATACTAATGGTTTCATTTTAGCGTTATCATTGCTGCTATTAGTGTTTAAATATTATCCAGTTTTTGTGTGGATCATAGTGTCAGGCTTTTAATGACTTGTGTGTTTTTTTTTTGTTTGTTTTTTTTTTTAGAATTTAGAATTTCTTGCTTCCTTTCACCTCCAATGACAACAAATCTTACTGGCTGGATCTAACTAGATGCTGCTACGTGCTACTTTGTAACATGCAAATGCAATACATTTACATATATTACAATTATACTGTTTTTTTCACCTAATTTTATTGAACCTAAATCACTCTAATAATTCATAGAAAAGATCAGAGTAGCTTTATGTACGTATGTTGGTAAAACAAATCTCCATCTGCCCCCCTCTTATTTTGATAGAAGTGTGAAAAGATTGAAATATCTCTACCATTAGGGATGAAATTTGATTGAGCTGAAACTTGCAGCCTGTTAATTTTAGATACCTTGTTAACTCATTTAAATGTTTGTAGGCTGAAAACACGAAAGCTCCAAGCCAGTTGTTTTTCTAGCAAAACATTTTGTGAAAGATATTTGTCAGGTGTAGTACCCATTACTGTAGCATCAGGCTTTCATCAACTCTTTTCTAAGGTTGACATAGATGAGTACTCAGAGATCCCGTTTAATTAATTACAATTTAGCTAGAGTACTGGAGCCAAACTCATTGTCTTGTTTATACCAGGTATCTCCAGAGACTTGCTGTCTGACTTTTTACGAGAGTTACAAAGTTAGGTTGAAAAAAGTCCTTTAAGTCAAACAACTAGTGAAATAAACATACTATAAACCAGCCTATCCCAGATGAAACCCCATAGACATAGTTGATCCAGAGGAAGACAAAAAACCCTTATAAATCATGGTTCATTTTTTTCTATTGGAGGTAATCAGATGTTTCCTGGATCAAGTCTCTGTTGTCTTTACATTAAAACTTTATTACCCAGTTATATTCTGTTCTTAAAGAAAAGCATTTCGTTTCTTCTTCTAGCAATCTATAGAACATGCTAAAATTACTCCCCAAGGGAGCCTATTCAACATTTTCACAAAACTTACTTTGAAGAATCCCTTCCGAATGGGAAAAAAAAAGAACTTGTTTTTACATTACCAAACTGAAGTATCTTTTTTTTCATGAGGGGTTAGACTAAACTGAGAATCTTGCTGTGCACCCTAATATGCTAGCGATAAATAAGATCTTGTTCAGTGATAAATAACACTGGGGAACACATTTTTTGTTGAGTTAGATCTTACACTTGTTTTTTACTAATTTTTGTGTGGTAAATCCGAAATGACCCCAGTTTTTTCTATCACATCCAGTTTTTACGATACAGGGTACCCTCCATTTTTGTCAAAAAACATACAAATTTTACTGACAATGAAACAATAATGAAATAACTTGAATGTACTGTTTATTTAAATTTCTTTTGTTCATACAAAAGATTTATTGTTACTCTGACCTTTTTTTTTTAAAGTAAAACATTTGAAAAATAATCGGGTAAGCGGTTAAGGTAAAAATTTACACTTATAGCTTTTCCTGGAGTTTTCAGTGTAAGGACAATCCCACCAGGTGCTCCAACAATAGTCATCCATCATATGTACATCCCATCTACCCTGATACTGTCTTTTCATGACCTTAAAGTTTTGGTGGAATTGTTCACCTTACTCATCACTGACTGCACCAAAGTTTTCTGGCAAGTTAGAAAGATGACTATGCAGAACATGCACCTTGATGCTCATATTGCAGCCAAGCATTTTGTAGCTCTCCAAAAGTTTCTGGACAATTTCTGTGTAATTATTTGCTCGTGTGTTTCCAAGAAAGACCTTGACAATGGCTTTGAATGATAACCAAGCATTCTTTTTGACTTCTGACATTGTCCTGATGAAATGTTCATCTTTGATGAGCTGCTGAATCTGTGGACCATCAAGCACACATGCATTTATTTTTTTAAATGATAGGCTAGTAAATACCAAAATGAGGTACTTGAAACAGTCTCCATTAGTTGGCAAAGCTTTAACGAACTGCTTCATCAGACCCAGTTCCATGTGCAGAGGAGGGAATATAATATTCTTTCTATCAACAAGTGGCTCATGTATAATTTTTGGATCACCTGGTTTAGGGCAGATCTTGGTGGCCAATTTCTTTCCACCCAATGCCTCTCACATGCTCTGCTGTCCCCGAATGCACAGATAACAGGGATACTTGGAGTATCCGCTTTGCTGACCAAGAAGGAAGCATACCATTTTAAGGTCAACACAGATGACCCAACTGTGTTGGTCATATTGCAACAACTCAGTGACTCTTTATGTCTGAATATTCTTCACAAAGAGAAACTGAATAGCCAATTGGGACTGACCCAAATATATTGCCATTGTGAAGGAGGACACACTTTAAGCTCTGCTTTGAGCTATTGATGAATAGTCGCCATTCACTTGAGTTATAGATTGGAATTCCCAATTCCTCCATTAAACCAGGTATGTTATGGTAATACACAAAGCCACTGTCAGCTCTAACGTACTGCAGTAATGCAGCTTCTCTGGTACGAAAGTACGATACCTTCGTTCCTTTTTTCAGGTAAGTTTTTCTCACGCAGTCTTGATGCTAGGAGTTCTCCAACCTTCTTTGATAATCCCAAATCATGTGCCAAATCAATCAAATGATGCTGATCAAATTTCTTATGAACAGTCCTCTTCAGTTTCAAACTCTTCATCATTGTTGTCACTAGTGTTGGTCGAACAGCTGAGTTTTCAATTTGGCAGCTGATATTGAACAATCGAGTGATTGAACGCCAAATTTGAACACCATTAAAGTCTATGGGGGGAGATTCAGTTTTTTTTCAGGACCTGATTGCTTTTGCAGCTCTAGTATAGCTGAAGTATGTGTTCTTGCATAGAGATTCTCTATCCAAGGACACAGTGTTTTTGGATAGAGAATTTCTATCCAAGAAAACATACGGAACAGCAGTTCATCTGCAGTCACAGCTAATTGGAAGCACTCGTGTGCCTCCTCCAATCAGCTGTGACCGCAATGTTCCCACACACCCCGGGCTGTACTTATCAATGATAAGTACAGCCTGGTGACTGTGGGGACTGAACTCAGATGAATTCTCAATGGAGAAACTCCATTGAGAGTTCATCTGGAGTTCGTCTTTTTTATTTTAAACATATTTTTAAACACATATATTTTTATTAGTCAAATTCTGTGTTTTTCTGGTCAGGTCTAGCTGAATTTGAACTGCTATTTTTGGTCAAATATAGGGACAACCTGAATTTGAACCTCAACACTAGTTGACAACCTAGTTCATCACCATAATCATGTTCTTCAAGAGAGGGTAGTGTAACGAAAACCGGCACTGGGATTTCATCTGAATGAGCCACTGGGCGTATAGCTGATGGTAAACTAGGATACTCTATATTACATTTTTCTTTTTATATCCTGAAGTTTTTACTATAACAGTCACTGAAATGATCTCCTGGCTCTCGCCACACCATAGGTATACTAAATGGCATCTTATCACGTGTTCCCTTTGTTCACATCCGTAAACCCTCCACACACTGTTTGCACACCTTATGAGGGGCCAAAGACTTATCTTGATCACCAAGTTTACCTTTGAAATATGCCAAATAGGCTTGCTCTACAAATGTGCTGATGTTCGCCCCTTGACTGGGAATGGTGAAACTGTCACAGATATAATAAAATGAATCAGGCTTGTTTAGGCAACATGAGAAACACCAGAGCCAGACATGATCTGAAAGAAACAAAATACGTGTGTAAGTAGAAAAATAAATTTTGCTTATTCACTACGTAGAGTAGTGCACAACCTCTAACCACAATGTCTTGGGTGTATATGAATAGCCTATACAAATCCACGTCTATACAAATCTATTAATGCAAATAATCACATTAATTTAAGCAGTAGAGAAAAAACCTGACGTGACTGAAGAAAAATAACTGCACTTTCAGAATCAGCATACCTATTTTAGTGTAAATAAGCTTAAAAATTGGTCAACAAAAAATTTGTTCAAAATTGTTCCTCAGTATAATTTTTTCTGAGGTTTGAAATAGATATCTTTATCAGCTTTTGTTTTTGTCATTTTTGAATTTTTGGTTTGCCTGGAGAAACTGACCTGTTTGTTCTGTTTGAGTAATGTCAGGGCCTTCAGTCCGGTGAGTAAATCAGCTGGTGGGATTAAAAACATATTCTGCAAACATGGCTATGTTTATAAGATAACAATACTTTTAATCATAGACCTAAATGAAAAAAAATAGAATGAATCAGATGTTTACGTTGAGTGACATGGATACCATTATGTTAAAAGCAACATTTAATGCATAAAGTATGGCGTTGTTTGTAGTTGCCCTTTTGCAAAATAGTTTCTTTGTAATAGTAAAACTATTTACAGATTGATATAAATATGCTTTTGAGCATACACATTCTCCAAGCATGCTTATCCCCATATGTATGTAGAACAGATTAGGGAATTTTTAAGGCATCTTCAATTCGTTATCTAACAAGATATACTACCAAAAAAAGAATACAATTAAAACTTACTTTATGTGCAACCAATTAAAAACATATATCTCCACCAAAAAATTCACACAAGGAATTTTTGTAATATGGTCACATATAATGAAGCACTTATGCATGTACTAGGGGGTGCTGAGAAGTTCCTGGCTTTGCTCAGAAAGAAGAGAGCCAGTTATGAAATAACACATCATTCGTGTTGCAGCTTTTCAAAAAAAAGTCCTTGGGTTGGGCCGCAAATCAGCTCTCAGCAGCATCTTTAAGGTCAGAAATGTCCTTAAAATGATGCCCCTCCAGGTGTTTCTTCAAATTCTGGAACAGATAATAGTCTGAAGGGGCCAGGTCAGGTGAGTAGGAGGGATGGTAGACCAATTGGAAACCCAGGGTGTTTTGTTCGCAGGTGCATTGTCCTGCAAAAAAAGGATCCCTTTGGTCAACTTTCCACAGCGTTTGAACCTAATTGCCTCCTTCAGCTGGTCCAGGAGGTTAGCATAATACTGTCCGGTGGTATCAGAGCCCTGAGGTAGGTAGTCCACCAACAAAATACCGTCTTTGACCTGAATTTTGAAAGCTCTCCAAGGATACACTTTTATCAGTGAAGTTGGGTGATCCAGCAAACCTGGAAAGGATCTGGTCCAGGATTAAAAACATTCGCTAGCAAAAAGCAAATGGTTTTTAAAAATCCATTCCATTTTTTCGGGATCACCAAGCTTCACTTCTGAAAGTGTATTCTCTCCAACCTTGGAGAGCTTTCATAAATCAGGGCCTTTGTCTCAAAAAAACGGATGCCATGACTGTCTTGGGCGATTTCTGGGTTCGGAACTTGCTGTGGGGACCCGCTGTGGCGCCATTCCTTTGACTGTTCCTTGGTTTAAGGGTCATAGATGTGGAGCCAGGTTTCATCCTTAGTCCCTAACCTAGCCAAAAAGTCCTGTGCAGCTTCAAAATGGGCCAAAACGGCTTTGGATGCTTCAACTTATTGTTTCTTCTGATCACTGTTCAAACATTTCAGCACCCACTTTGCTGAAAGCTTGCACATGTCTAGGATAGTGGTGATAACAAACCCAACACGCTCCTGTGAGATGTCATGTATCTGGGCTATCTTTTTTGCGAATATTTGTAGGTCCTCAATAATCAGCTCATGGATAGCATCGCAGGTTGCCGGGTCAGTTGAAGTTGGGGGGCGCCCACTGCAGGGCTCATCTTCAACGGTGAAATGCCCAGTCTTGAAACGAGATATAAAGGTTTTGACAGTGCTGTAGGAAGGACACTTCTCCCCCAGTGTTTGTGGCAACTCAGTATGAATGTTCATTGCTGATTTTCCCTGGGGAAACAAAAACTTCATGACGGCCTGTAACTCCAACAACGTAGAACTTGTTAGTGCCTCTGCCATCACAGCTTCTCACTAAAAGAAAAAAACGTTTTAGGAATCACAAAGACCTGATTTTTGCACAGTTACATACTAACATATTAGGCTGCCCCTACACTCATTTTTCTTTTTCATCTGGAAGGGGGCAAAGCCAGGAACCCCTCGTATACACTTAAGTGCCTATATGACATAGCAAAGTTAGTTACCCCTCTGCTTTGTGAGTGAGGAGAAGTTTTGTTGACTTTAACCATCCAAACACACCCAAGAAATATAATGTTTTTACATTTTACTGCACATCATTTTAGATTCACTTTCCTAAATAGACAGTATCGTTTGCCTAAATAATTAAATCAACCTTATTGTGCTAAACTTTTGTACACAATATCATTCCTATTTATTTATTTGTATTTGACTGTGTTATCAATAACAATTTACAAGATTGGAAATCTGTTTTGATTTTATATGACAGACAAACTTTCTGATGTTCTGCTGATTCATTTCAAATAAAACCTAGAATTTCAAACCTTAACAGCTACCCTAGATTGGTTCCTATGATCTAGCTGAAGTTTATATGAGGATACTAGATAAAGTAATAACTATGTTGAATTTCCACACTTGTGAACTCTCTATATACAAAGGTTCAATCCTTTTGTAACTTTAGAGTCCTCTTAAATTTGCTTTTATCTATTAAAATTGCATTTTTTTAGAATTGTGCTGTGCAGAGCAGATGTCACATTCAGCAAAAGTCTACAGTTTAGGGTTAGGGAAATTGAAAGCGCCTTTGATAAAAGCTAGGGAAGTGGCAAACAGAAAAACGTTACTAAAGTAACTACTAGTAACATTAAAGAACAAGCTAGGCATTGTAAGCCCAAGTGGTAGTCAACCAGCACCTATGTTGGAGCCATGAGGTAAATCTAATGTCAAACATAAGGTATCATTAAAAATTAAATAAACTGCAAAGCACAAAAAATAGTAATAGAAAAGTAATTCTTGGAAAAGATATAGCGAAAACTACACAAGAAACAAATAACTGAAAATGAAGCAACAAAGTTGCCATCAATGTATTCCTCTCTTAATGATTCATTTTAAAGGAAAACCAAAGAACAGAAAGTTTTTTAAACAATAGGTGAGCATAATACTGACAACAGTAGATAAGTTAAAAAAGGAAATCCCCTTAACATGCTCTTGTTTCCAAAATTGCTGGGGATTTCTGGGGAAAAAAATAAAAAAAAATGAAATACAGCATGCCATTTTGCCAATAAAGTATATTAATATTAAAGTAAAAGTATATGTGGGCCACAAACGCCTATTGCAAAGCTCCTACACATAATATTGTGACTAAAATTGCTGGGGCAGTCAATAGGAAATATAGAGGCATTTCACAAGGGCTTAGTTAGAGTCAAGAATGTCACTCATTTGCATTCCAGTGCTTGCAGAAACAATAGCTAAAACTGCAAAGGGGTGCTTACTAAGTTGCAGTGGTCACACAATTATGGACTTTTCAGTTTGAAATATGACTAATTAATACCAAATCATTGCCAATCCCACTAAGAAGAACAGTAGAAGAAATATGTAGTATCTTCCTTATTGGTGATCACCTGAGAAATAATAAATTAGTACACAACCTGAGTGCTTGCCTGCAGTAAACCTACTAGTCTCCTAACAGATTCCTCTGTAACCCATCTATTCCCAACACATCTTCTCAGAAAGAAACTGCAGTATTGAATGTTCTCCAACATCCTAGTGTATCTCTCCATCTATATCACAGCAGAGCCCTGAAATGTCAAGGTGAGTGTGCTTCGGATTGTTTTGGGTATAGGTGAGAGCATATACCATGTTATGCAGGCATCCAATAAGACGCCTGACAGTTTTCCAGCACTAAAGAGTTCCTTGCACCTTCCCTGGATACCTATTGGCACACTTTTATGGGGAGTCTGATTATGGGGAGTCTTATGGGGATATTTAGTCAAACAAAGGTGATATTTTGATGTTGCAGAACGTAATGAGTTCCAATGTTTAGGCCAATTATAAACTGCAACACTATTAGTAGATAAAAAAATGC
This sequence comes from Pyxicephalus adspersus, assembly GCF_032062135.1. Taxonomy (NCBI): domain Eukaryota; kingdom Metazoa; phylum Chordata; class Amphibia; order Anura; family Pyxicephalidae; genus Pyxicephalus; species Pyxicephalus adspersus. The sequence goes on from NC_092860.1 coordinate 100,673,728, forward strand.
TCGCTTGAAAAAATATTTGTCCATTTGCCATAGTAAGGAAGGTTAAGCTTTGTCCAACTTTGAATGCCTAGTTAAATGCAAAGCTGAAGCTATATCATATATTGATGTCCATCCATACAGTGACTAGAACACAAAGTGACAACTGCCGTTTGCTAGCTCTAGGGTGTACTCTTTTTATAATTGGGTTTTCCTAGGTGCAAATGACAGGGGAGTACTTTTATTTGCACATAAGAGCTAACTAAAATAGCATTTTTGTTACAAATTACTCATTTATTTATGAAACTTGAAAACATGGTTGCATACTTGAACTATCATGCAGGAGTTGCTATTAGCACTTCCTATATACAAAGCGGGACCTCTGTCTAGCTAATAGCTGAGCTCCACAGACTACACCCGTTAAGCAGCTATATACTATACCAACTATATTAGCCAATAAGAAAAATTAGCTAAAGCTAAGGAAATAGTCCTAGAATATAGTCCTAGTCTTAGAACTTAACTATCATTACTAAGAGAAAATAGCACCTAGGGGAAAACCTAAAAACTAGTAGTGGTTGCAATCTTGTCAATTGAAGTCAATTCCAGATCCTATTAGAGCTCCTCCAACCTTGGATTGGAACTAGGAGGTATCATCAAATGACAGGCTGTCACATTTACACACCTTTCTCTATCTTCTACAAAGGGGTGAGGTCAACATCAGAAATTACATCAATGTAGCCCTCTATGAATATGGTGCATGGCTAGCCATTGGCTAGCGATCCATTTTCTTTTAATCAGGGACAAAGAAATTTTCCTATTGTTGCATAACAATGTCCCTGTTTATTCAAATTGTGACTGTTAACCTCCCTGATGGTATTCCCGAGTGTGGCTTGGGGTTAATTTTCAGTACCAAAAGCGGTAACCCCAAGCCACACTCGGGGTGGAATTGTAAGGGAGTTTTAAAGCTTACCTGGTCCCCACATGTCCGGGGCGTCCTCCAGCGATGCCCGGCATCTGCGTCCCCTCTCTGGAGGACACCACGGGAGTGTGGGGATGTGCCCACCCAGCATCTCCAGTGTGTGAACAATAGGGACACAAGGCCAGGGGAGATGCTGGGCAGGCATAGGACATGCAAGCGTGGGGTTGGAGGACGGGACCAGGCAGGAAATTTAAAATGATAGGTATTCTTAAATATATTCAGACCACCAGGGAGGTTTACCAAGTGAATTCAAAGATGTAAGAGTGGGTACCTTTGAAAATATATGTAATATTGTATTGTATTATTGTATGAGTTACTATTCTGTAACTGCAGTGCAATCTTATTTTTAATCTTGGATTGTAAATTTTAATCAATGGTGTAAATAATGATTATAGTTTTATGTTAACTTGTATGATATTCAATGCTCTTGGGATACCCATTAAGCAAGTGAAACCATAGTGTTTTTTAATCTATTCCTATTTTCCTATCCTATTTTCACCAAACCTTCATCTCTACCTCAAGGACATTTGATCTAATACCCTAAGATTATGTGATCATAAAAGAAAATAGAATAGCAACTTTGGGTCAGGAGAGAAAATAATTTAAAATTCATCTTTTCCAATTTTTGCATAAGTTTGCTGAAATAGCAAATGCCAAACAGCTGAAAATTTGAATATTTAATGTTACTCTAAATACAGGCATGTAAATAACCTTAGCAGGGGCATTTGAATTAATATTTACATTGAAACTCGGAATACCCAAAATATATTTCAGAATAACATTTGATCTATGTGTGATGAATTCTGCTTCAATGCTATGAGTAACTAGATTTTTCACATAAAAATGTTCATGGCAATGCTTTACTGAATAGACTTGCTTATGTTCTTTATTCAGTTTTGTGTGACCTGTTGTATCACTACATACATATGGCAGGACTGTGTCTGAAAGATTCCTACTGAGCTCACATCTGTTATGTTCCTATCTGAAAAAAGGATTTTTTTTCCAGAACACTGGTCACACTACACGCAGTGTCAAAAAGAACTCCTTTTATGCAGGGCTCTTACAATATTATATACAGTATATTATGCTTCCTACAAATTGATTTATCTGCTTAAATACCTCCTAGCTTACATTTAGAAGTATTTGGGTACTACATATACAATGAATGTGATGTTTTTGGATATTATCCAGTATGAACATATATGTAGTATATATATGTATTATGGTTGTATCATATCTAGGCTGAAGCATAATTTAGCAACTTCCGACAAATAAGCATCCACATTAACAATAGAATCAACAGTTGCAAGCAAATAGCTGCAAATAAAACTGAAGCATGAATTCAATGTGTACCCTAACCTAGTTAATATAATAGATATCTGAAATATGCAGAAGGAGATAATCTACAAATAGTTACATGGATAGAATAAAAACGGTTTGTTCTACACATTAGGATGAGCTTCAGTTGTTGTAACAGTATGCTACCTGTACAGCTGTCGATTTAAACAAAAAAGGCATATGAACATCTTTCTCCAGGGATGTTCTGTCACTTCAATAAAATCATTGACCTGATCTCTCATGCAGCTTTATTTCAAGACTAATTTGCAATAAAAAAAGCACATTTTAGCATTTTAAACACTGCAAATGTGTTTTTACCGATTATAAGTGTTATTAAAGTAAACATTCTTAAAGAAAGCAAAAACAAACATGAAAGATAATTGCAGACTTGTAAGGTCCAAGGGCATACTTTTGGTTCTACATTGTGGCTCTCGAGATTGTCCCAGGAATGACATAGAAACAAAGGTCACAGAGGTCACAATTGTGACCAGGATCTTTGCTCCAAAGTACCCAAAGGGCCCCACTGCTACCTTTGGGATTCTCATGCTCCTCCTCTTGCTGTCTGTGTTGCTGCCCCTCCTGCATGCTTCTTACTTAAAATTAAGAACATAGGCCCTGATTTATTAAAGCTCTCCAAAGCTGGAAAGAATACACTTTCATCAGTGAAGTTGGGTGATCCAGCAAACCGGGAATAGATCTGGTCCAGGATTAAAAACGTTTGCTAGCAAATAGCAAATGATTTTTAAGAATCCATTCCATGTTTTCTGGATCACCCAGCTTCACTTGTATTCTACATATACAATATGTTACAATATACATATACAACATCTTACAATACACTTGTAAAGTGTATTCTCTCCAGCCTTGGAAAGCTTTATTAAATCAGGCCCATAGTGTTTGACTGAGCCTGTTATTATTCCATAGGTATCTCATTACTTTTTTGCAAGAACCATGCATTGCATTGGTGAAGTCATGTGCCTGTGGGGTATCAAATAATCAACCTAATACATGTCATTTTAGGAATTATTTAACTTAAAACAAAGTAATAGGCAATCTTAATGACTTAGTTTGGAATGTATTGTCTATGTTTTAAAGTTCAAACCCCCCAAAAATTGATGTTTTAGTGGTGAGTGTTTGTTAAATCTAATGTTTTAGCTGTCCTTTTTAGCAGAATATGAAAACCTAAAACTTCAGTTCTACCATCTGTGTTTTCAAAAGACATCATCAACTAGCATACAATTGATTCCATTAAGGGTAAAGAGTCAGTGGTTGCTCACATTAGACTGCTTTAGTATTGCGAACAAAGAAATGTATATTATGTAATTTATTACCATATTCATACAGCAGTGACACATTACCATTATTATTAATAAACATTATTTATAAAGCTCCAATTCAACACTGTACAATAAATGTGGGTTGACACCACAAATGCTTACAATCCAATGTTCTAAACCCACCCACACTCTTGGGCTAATGATGTCAGAGACCAGTACGCTCTTTAGTTCAGGAAGGAAACATGGTTAATAAATAAAAAAAAAAAAGCATGGGTAAAGCAAAAAACAAAACAAAAAAAAAACAGCGAAAACAGCTTCAGTTTTTGCATAGGTTCTAAACCCTAAAAATCAATTATAATATTTCCATTTTAAATGCATACATTTTTAAATATTTATATTCATAATCTGTTAAAAAAATGAATAGAAAGTATCTTTCAATAAAGTTTCATTTTCTTGCTTGTAAGAGTTCCTTTACTTGGAAATCCAACTTCTAGAGTTGTTTTTTGGAATATTATTTCAAGGACATAACATAACAATCACTAACAGCAATGATACAATTGAGCTAGTGAAAAGGTACTTGAAGACATATAGTTCCAAGCATCCAATTCCAATCTTGAAAAAGTATAAATGTCAAGCTGGTCTGATCTGTGAAGTTTGGCCTTGGAATGCCTAAACTACCTGCCAAGATGCGTAACTTCTCAATGAATGCTTATCACAGCAGGAAGCAGTTTAACTGACACAAGATCGAGATGGATGCCAGAAAATGCAGACTGTCTTTCAGGCTTTGAAGTTAAACTGCATATGTTTTTATGCACATAAAGCTACAATCATAATCCTTAACACCTTGAAAGAACAAAAGTAAAGTATTCATAAAACTTACCAACACATATCAACAATGCCATTTTGTTAAGTGCAAACATGCAGCATATAACAATTTGCTTTCCTTTCAAATAATAATTTTTCAATGTATTTTTCAGTTAAAAAAGAAAAGACAATTTAAATTGTTGCTAGAGTGATTGTGCATAGTTAATAAATGTATTTACTTCACTTTGCCATACTGGTTTATTATTGTTTTAATTGCAATTATTTTTTTTTATTTTTTATAATGTAGATACATAGACATGTTTTTTTCGCGGTTTGTTTGTCTCTTTTGCAGTCATGCAACTATAAAGTTCTATAAATAGTATATAGAGCTTTGATTAAAGAAAATCTCTGCTAGAAATCCAGAGAAGAAATTTGGGGAAACTAAACATAAACATACAGTGTGTGGTACACCAGAAACAAAAAAGAACAAACTTTGTAGGCCTAGATTTATACTTGACAAAGTATGAAATATTTCATACACAGAATAAAATAATTTCTCAGGAAAAAATACTGATTTCCAGCATTGCAAGTTAACTGCAAAGCCCTTGAACATATTATTTTTATGATAATTGCTAGGTAATCAGGAATTATGGTAATCTAGGTAATCAGGATGACTAGTCACTTTTTTTTCAATTAATTCTAATTAGTGTGTGTAACTCCAATCTGTGGATCATTGCTGTCTGAAATACAAGGAAAACATGGAAGTTGTAGAGGAAGAGGTAATAGATAGTGGATTCTGCTGTCCCATGCCCAGTGAGTATGCAGTAAGACAGTGAAAATTCATATAAGTATCTGGAAGTGACTTAAGTCATCTAAGTGAAGAAAAAAAAAATCTTCATCAGGATCTGAACAACAGAGATCCCAGATTGTTTTACTTATATATATATTCTCTGACTTAACTATTGCCACTAATTGAATAATAACCCTATGTGTTCCTTGAGCTGTAAAAGAAGACATGCCTTCTCATCTATTAAATATCTTATATCATCTGTTTGTTTGTTTTTGAAACTCTATTGTCAAGAATTACTATTTATATTAAAAAAACGTTCAAAAACTTTATTACACTTTCTTTAAATAATAAAAAATGTCTATCATGGACTAGTTTTTTAAAGAAAGGAAATTACAAAAATCTGAAAGTATTTTTACCTTTTGACGAGAAAGATGGAAATGGTAAAACTTATTGGGTTTTTTATGTTTATTATTCTATTACCGTATTTTATATTTTTATACTTTTGTACATGATGTAACTTTTTTTGTATCTGAATTGGTTATATCATACTTTATCATTTTTTATACAGTATGAAAATAAAGTATTATACAATTATAGCTATATATATATATATATATATATATATATATTCAAAACATTTCATCACACTTTTCTCAGCAATGAAAAACTATTTTTTTATTTCCTATATTATACAAAAAATACTTTAATATCATGTACTAAAACTTCATTTGATTTTGCTAGCTTGGAACTAACAGCAAGTAAATAAATATGCATTAATGCTATTGTAAAAAAATAAAAAAAACTTCTGAAAGCCTTCAGTGAAAAATTTATGGCACTAAGACATTTAGGAATATTACAGAACAATGGTAACATCATCACAGTAAGGGTAAGTTCAAATGTATTCCATCCCCATTAGTCAGTTTCATTTTCCACTGCTACTTTAGAATTTCAGTTGTATCAAATGACCTTTCTTAAAGTTTAGTTGTCTTATAAATCCTTAAAATGACCTTTCATAAAATGTAGACTACTCATAAAGCTTTGCAACAAACAAAAGTGAATAGAGTCATGTAAGACTGTAGAAAACAAACAGAAAGGGTAATAGTATGGGAACATACCTAAGTGACAGTGTGCATCAATGTAAATATTGAAATATAAAGTAAAAGCATAGTGTAATAAATTATTATAAATATATGATATTTTGAAGTGTTTTTTAACGTTCATTTTTGTTTAAAAGCTGTCATTAAAAAAAATAAACTCATAAAACAATAAATGAATAGACATGACAAAGTAATATTTAAACTTTCCTATTGCAATTTTTTAGCCTTTAAATATATACTAAATTGAAGTACCACCATATTGTGAATGCAATAAGTACACATTTGTCTAATTACTAGATCTGTAACCTGAACGTATTTCTTTCTTCAGTTTAAAAGTTATTGAAATAAAAAGGAACAGCAAACCTTGCTAAGCTACCTTGGCAAACAAGATTACCAATATAACACACAAAGAATAAAAGAATAAAAAGAAAGACTGCAGCAACAATTTGTACACTAGTAATAAAGAAATAATGAGGAGAGACAGAATAGGCCAATACAAGACAAATGAAGATAGCATGGCAGTAGTTGATGGTGGGAAGCCTGCTAAGCTAGGCTAATAATAAATGAAACCATACAAAGGATTATGCTATACATGTAAAATGAGGAAATAGGGAGTCAATATTGGAGGAACCTGAGTTGGCCAGATTCTATCTCCATCTCTTTTAAATCTATAACCAGCTTGCACAGACAATATAGCATTTCCAGGGTACCTGATGATTTTATAAGGTTGCTTTTTTTGGTCATTTACCATATATATTGGAGATCCACTTGGCTGTTGCAAGGGATTCTGTCTGAGGGAATAAACAGGACATGCTGAACAGCAGTGGTTTATGGTTCAGCATCACAGGTCACATAATCATCTCCTTACTCCAATTGTCCTAAATTAGAATACATTATTTAACTCAATGCATTAAAAAATATTACTTCCTAAAATTTCTATTGGTATTGAAATCTTCAAAACCTTTACCGCACTCTGTCACAGGATATAAGGTAATCCACATTAAAACAGTATAAGGGGATCAAACTAGTCACCAAAGATTGAAATATATCTAGGTAAGGTCACACAAGTATTGTAGCTATTCAGGATGATTTTATGATTGCATTGCAACTATGCACATACTGTTTAGTTCAGTAATACTCAAATAGAGCTGATATATGACCATAAAATTCAGTTTTAGAAAAGGTGGACGATACCATAATGTTCTAGTGCACCATTTAACAACTGGGGAGGAGCATAGAACTGTAGCAAAAAATGTGGGTACTTGCAGTCTAGCAGGTGTCCTACTGATCACCTGCATCACATGATGCAGCTGTCGCCAACCGGTGGTCTGCGAACCACCGGTGGTCTGTGAAAAGACTTTGAGGATCCACAGGAGAAGGACCCCGCCAGGGGGTTACACCGGCCAGAGCCGCGGACTACGTCCCCCGTGCAAATCCCTGGCTCAGGGAAGTGGGTGGGCTGTGTTTCACGACACAATCCACCCACTCTCCCATTGCAGGCTCAGATCTCCGATGGCAGAATGGACTGGGTTATGGTGTTATGACATCACTATCGGGGAGGAACCCCTTTGATTGACAACCGGCTCCCCATGCATGCGTGGTCAGGAGCCAGTAATTTTACTGGTCCGTGGGACCAAAAAGGTTGGCGGCCACTGACATGATGTATGCCTTACTGAGACCCTAAAAAGGTTGTCTCTGGTACTAGTACCAGTACTCATCTGTACTTCACCTCTACAGATTTTATAAAGGCTGAAGTTTTCACTACAGTGAAGACTAGAAGATGTGTTGAGAATTGGTGGATAAGAGGGGAATTAGAAGCCTGGTAATCATTGGACACAGGAAGACTTCCTCTGGACTCTATTATTCTGTATGGATTTGTATTCTTCAGGTCGCTATTAGTGCAGCAATAAGAAGAATTCTGCACATTTCTTCCACTTTTGTGTTGAACGAGCAGCTTCCTACTCAGATCAGGCATGCAGAGAAGGGGCTTTCCTATAATGTAAAAAAAGTGCTGATCTGCATTTTTTGGAAGACTCATCACCATAACTGTAGCAAGTGGAACCCTAAAGAAGAAAAAGAAAATCATGAGATCCGGTAGGGGACTGACTGGACTAGGATTGTGTAGGGATCAACAACTTTCCACCTATAAAAGGTGGAAAAGGGTGGAAGGGGGAAGATGGTAGAAAAATCATAAAATTCTGTATGTTTCTCTATATGTTTTAAATGATCATGATACATACTGTTCATCTATTGTTTTCTGAATGCTAAGACCTCCTGCCTGACCCCAGCGTGTTTCAAAGATTTTATTTGGATGAAAAGGCAACACGTTTATAGAGTAACAACAACAAACAGGAATTTAGTAAGAGGTGTGGCAGTGGAATGGGCAGTTTGAAAGCTCGACTGGAGAGGGTCAAGGGGACAGTTGGTGCTCAGGTAATCGGTGAGTCTTTTGTAGACAAGGCCCTCAAGAAATTTGGAAACATATGGGAGAAGTGAAATAGAACGGTAGTTGGAGGGTAGGGAGGGGTCCAGTGAGGGTTTCTTCAGGATAGGGAGAATAATGGCATGTTTTAAAGCACAGGGGTGGATACCAGTAGAGAGGGAGAGGTTGATTAGTTCTGGTAATATGGGGGTCAGGGTGGAGGAATGGGCACGAAGTAGATCAGAGGGAATTGGGTCAAGTGGGCAGGTAGTAGTTGGAGATGATGGGAGAAGAGAGGGGACTTCATCAACACTAACAGGGCTGAGGGAGATTAATGATGATTTACAGGTGGAAGGGGTGGATATGGTTGGAATGGCCTGGTTACAGAAACATCATGTTTGATTTTGTAAATTTTATTTCTAAACTAGGTGGCTATGTCTTGCACATAGAAGGTAGTTGTTTTACATTTGGGAACCGGCTTTTTAAATTCAAAAAACATTGTGTGGCTTTACTTGTCTGTAGCTTTGCACCTAATTATCTAGCCTAAAAAGCTGCAAAATGGACAACTATATATTTATATATATATATATATATATATATATATATATATAATTATAATAAATTCATAATTTTTTTTTTACCCTAATGATACATTTATTCCTCCTGCTGTTAAAAAATGTATGTAATTAATCTTCATAAATACCTTATATCCTTAATGTCCGTGGCTACAGTTCATGGTCTGTTAAGAATGTTTTCCTTTGTAGCCACCCCACTGTGCTGTAGAGAGCTGGGAATCAACATTTTTTTAGTGAAACACTGCAGAACATGAAAAATAAATTTATACAACTTTTAAAAAAGTAATTAAATTCTGCTCCCTGTAAAAGCCAGTCTCTTCAGTATCTTATATAGGTACAGTACCTCATTTAGGTACGTCCATATAGCATTACATAGCATTTATTAGGCACAGTGATTGTGATTTTTATTAATTGACAAGCATTTTCTGGTCAGTTTAGACTAAACCATTTTTTCAAGTGACCATAAATTATTTTACCAATCATGTAGGGTAGATGTAAATTGTAAAAAGCTAATAAAAATTATTGCTAATTATGTTAAAATATTTAAAATTTTAAAGTTTTATTTAACTTTTAAAGCAGCATTTTTTTCATTTGCAAATTCTATATTTTATTCTACACTTCAAATAATATAACACTACCCAAGATATAATAATTGTATAGATGTGAAAATGACCATCCAGTTTTCCCTTAATTTTTACTAAAATATGTCAGCACTTACGATGCATAAGGTTTAAGTAGTGCTTAAGGCTTTAGGTTTAATGCTGACAATTATGATAAAAATAAATTTAAATATAGACATCCATATTAGACCATTATACAGAAATAGCATGGTACTCATTGGTTAATAGTTTAGAACATTTGGCTGAGTGAGGTCAATTCCCTAGTGCGAAAGGCATTTACTACATTAATGACTGGTTTCAAGGGCAGCTGAATTAAGCCTGAATGACTTTTTGAAAATTGGCCATTCCCTTGCTGGTAATGAGTGATTGTCTGCAAATCGACAGGCAAAGCATGTTCTGCTAGATTTATATTGAGAATTAACATGCAATACCCCTGGAAATAATAATTATGAAAGAAGTAGCCAATCTCACCTTTATAACCTTTAGAAAACCCAAACTTCAAAATTTCAGCACAGTGATAACATTTGCAGATTAATAAACTGTCTCTATAGATTCCTTACTTTCTCTACAGAGGTATAATGGTTTCAGAATGTCTTGTAAACTTAATTCATTTGCATTTATGATCCAAATTGCTTTGTCTTTCCTTTTTTAACAAATTGATATTTTAAAATGAGACTTTGGCAAATTGGTCTTATTGTTTGCCTGCTACTTTAGCACTATAATGTCTATGCTAATAAATGCTGAACGTTGAGGGCCATGGATACCATAAGTCTGAAATAAATGAAAATTTACACTATGGTGGATTAATTTAACTACTGTATGATTTATGCACAGGGGGGAGGTGTTGGACAAATGTCAACTACATTTAGTGTTTAAATTTACACATAGTAGTAACTTAGCAAATGCTTTTTTTTTTTTGCCAACTACAGATTTTGAAATTTCAGAAAATTTCTCAACAGGCAATACCAAATTGCACTGAATAATGGAAATAAAATCACCCTTTTTACCAAACACCAGAATTTTGATTCATATATTCTTTTATAGAATTATTTATGCTGGAGGGGCAGGGGAAAATGCCAACATTGTTGACCTGTATACAGATGATATCTGGATGAAAATATTGATGTAAAAATTAATTTGCCATAGGCTCTAGTAAATTTCATTTTTTATCTAGGAAGGATGCTGAACTTTAAATGTCCACTGACATGGCAGCTAAATGATGAAGAAGACAAAGGAGCAGCAGCACCTACAATACAATGGACCTGATTTTATAGCTTCTCAAGACTGGAGAAGAAGGACTATAATGGGAGAACCTGTGTGATCCAGCAAACCAAAAATACATCTGGTTCGAAATTGAAAACATTTGTTTGCTAATAGAAAAAAAATTATTAATTCCAGATGTGCTGGACCACCCAGGTTCTACCATGATAGTCTATCTTCACCAGTCTTTGAGAGTTTTGATACATTTGACCCAAAATTGGGAATGAGGGTTTCATTTGCTGATGCCATGAGATCATAAAGATTAACTATGATTTGTAAATTTCACTAACTGCAAAATATTTTAAATAAACTTTGTAGGTTTGCCTCTAGAAATAAGGAACAACCTATAGTGTTGTGTATATGGAATTCGACCCTGATCAAATAAACCACAATAGCCAAAAACTGAAACAAATAACCATGCCCCCTTCTGGAAAAATATGGGCTAAAAGCAGTCATTTTGACAGCATGACATAACAATTCACTGTCTTGAAACTTAAAACCTTGGAGTTGAAAGAGAGACACTTTCTTTTTGTCATGACTGTAGTAAGTCTTACCTTAACTGCTGTGGATCAATACGTGATTGGATAACTGAAGGATTTATCCAATCAATACAAATATTATTTGGAATATCATGCTATCTTCAAAAAAGGAGCAAAGTCATTACCAAGTATCTACAGACCGGTAAGTTTATAGTTGTAAAGGTCCTAGAGAGTTTGATAAAGAACCACATGGAGGAGTTTTAGCTAGAAAAAATATAATAAGTGATAGTCAGCATGGATTCATGAAAGACAGAAGTTGTCAAACAAATTTACTCTCTTTTAATGAGGAATAAGTAAACAGGTAGACAGTGGAATAGCAGTTGATATAGTGTACTTGGACTTTGCTAAAGCATTTGACACAGCACCCCACAAACAGGTAATATACAAGGGTTTATGGGTTTAGAAAAGTTAATCTGTAAATGGATAGAGAACTGGTTTAAAGACCGCATCTAGGGAAAAGTGATTATAGATTCATACTCTGAATGGTCTAAGGTTATTAGTGGTGTACCCCAGGGTTCAGTGTTGGGACCTTTACTGTTTAACACCTTCATAAATGATATAGAGTTTGGGATTAAAAGTCTTATTTCTGTGTTTGCAGATGACACCAAACTATGTAATGGAGTTAAGTCCATACAGAATGTCCATAATCTACAAGCAGACCTGGATGTACTGTTTGATTGGGCAGCCAGGTGGAAAATGACATTTATTATTGAGAAATGTAAAGTTATGCACTTGGGAGCTAACAACATGCATGCTTCATACCGTCTAGGGGGAATACATTTGGGGGGGGGTCAGAAATAGAAAAGGATCTGGGGGTTCTGGTAGATCATAGACTTATTAATAGCATGCACTGCCAAGCTGCAATATCTAAAGTTAGAAAATGGGCATGGCTTCGAGTCTTACTGAATGGCTGTGTGTTAATCCTGCTCTGCTCTAGACCTGCACTTGGAGGCACTTAACAAGCACATTATGCAGGGTCCTGGTGCTGGGTCCCAGATGGCACCCTCATCGGCTTCTAAACACTTAATCCCGAGCCTCTTTGCTGCAAACACTGTGGTGGGAGGCTCAGGGCTCAGGATGGCGTCGGACTCCCCTGATGCAGGTGGTGAGAGACGGATCATTGCTACCACTCCAGCACAGTCTCCTTTTTCTGGACCCTCACTGGATTCCCCACCTCTCCTTCAGCCAGAGCTATCCCCCCATGAAGGGGATTATCTACCTACTCTCAGGCACCTCCGCAGCAACTCCTCAGAAAGGAGTGAGGCTTCACAGACTGATCATGTCACTGCTGATTCTCCTGTGGATGCTGGCTCAGCAGGTCAGGCTCTCTCCCATTTTTCATATGCCCTATTGGGTATGTCTATCTTATTTCCTTAAACATAATATGGGCAAGATAATAGATATGTGTTTAATTTGGTTTGAATTTTTATGATACATAGGCAGTTGGTTTCTTCTACTTGCACAGGATTCTCTTTCCTCTGGTTGAATGGTAAGTTATTTGGTTCCCCTATTACAGATCTGTGTGGGCATCGGGATGCCCCCAGGGAATAAAAGTGGGCGCTGCTTTAGACAGTCGCCCACTTATGGTTGTGCCTTTGGTTGTGCGGGTCCAGGTGGGGGTGGGATAAGGTTTTAATTGCACTAGTACTACTTGGGATGTGAAACATGTTCCCTACGGGGTCCCCTTCATCGTCTGTTTTTTTTTTTCTGGCCATAGGGTGTACACATCCCAGGTGAGTTAGTGGGCGTGGAGGAGAGCTCCTTTCACTCAGATCAGATTGTTCTAGGTTTTATATTTTTGTTTTGTTTGTTATCTTGTGCTTTTCGTGTTTGTATTTTCTTACCTTCTCTTAGGTCAGTCTCACTGGGGTTCATGTCTGATGGGCTCATGTACTTTGTTACGGTAGATCTTGGTGTGGCAGGTGAGTCTAAGTGCTCACAGTTCACTTGTCATCTAACTAATTTAATATGATTAGATTAGTTTCAATTAATGTCAAGGGGCTCAATTCTAATTCCAAACTCCGATTAGCGCTGTAGGAATTGCAGCGGGAGCAAGTGGATATTGCATTTCCTCAGGAAACGCATCTAGATGCCTCTGGTACTTTCACGTTTGCAAAATGCCATTATCCCCACGTTTACATGTCCCTCACTAAATGCAAAAAATCTGCTGGAGTGGCAATACTTTTCAAAGTGAGAGTATTATTACTCTCCATAAATCAATAATAGACCCAGATTGCACATACATCATATTACAAGGTACACTGGATAATGTGACAGTGACAATTATGTAATGTCTATGTCCCCAACACTGGCCAACCTTCCTTTTTGGAAATTGTACTTATGCAATTAGCCTCCTTTCCACAGCAATATGTTTTCATGGCAGGAGATTTTAATCTTACACATACACCCATGCAAGACCGCCTTTCGGGGGACCTATTTATTAATCCGCCCCCCCACTGCTCACCTTTCAGGGTGCTTTTGTAAACTGATAAGGGGGCACTTTTTAAAGAGTCCTCCAGACTTAAACGGAACAAAGAGGCACTTTGTTTTCAATTGACCTCTGACCTCAGGGATTTAGAACGATTCATGCAGGTCCCCCCTCTGTCATACTTCTTCGTAAAATTGTTGATGTATGGAACAAAATTAAGGAGGTAGACCTTGACTGCATTGAAAAGGCTATGGTATACCTGCGTCACAGGTTTTATGAATAGGGGAACAAAGCAGATACTCTGTTGGCTCGTCAACTTAGCTTCTGTAGTCCCCCTAGAGTAAGGGATCAGTTAGGTACTCTCCAATATGATCCTGAAGTCATAGCTTGATCCATGACATAGCTTGACTATGACTATAGTATAAATCACTGATCTATACTCTAAAGTTCATGTTTTCCAAAGGGATGGAGGTCAGATGTTACAATCCCGCATAGATACCTATCTTGCAAAGTGCTCTTTTCCCCTGCTGGAAAATGAAATGATCGAAAAACTTAACTGCCCAATCACACAAGAAGAAATAGTGCTAACGATTAAATCCTTACCTTCCAATAAAGCACCGGGTTTGGATGGGCTCCCATATTTATACTACAAGACATATCAAGAACAACTGCTTCCTCACCTTCACACACTTTTTAATAGTGTGCTGGAAGGTAAATCACTCCGGCAATCTACACTTCATTCATATATATCAGTTTTTTTAAAACCAGGTAAAGATCTGACAGATCCAACAAGCTACCGCCCTATAGCTCTACTAAATTCAGATTTAAAGATTTTTACGAGAATACTCGCCACTAGACTTGGGATGTACCTCATTTTGGTTATACATAAAGATTAGGTGGGCTTTATCTCTTGCAGACAGGCCAGAGACAACACGAGAAGAACAATAGACATAAACGATGCGCTTAAAAGGATGGAACAAGGGGCGCTCTTACATTTGATCGCCTTAGCTTGTAATTTATGTTTAGTTTTCTCTTTCATATTGGTGTCCGGGGTCCTTTTCTTTAGGCTATACATGCTTTATACAGATGCCCCATAGCGGGCCTATTAACATACATAACGGCACCCGAAATTTCCCATATCGCTGGAAACAGAAAAACATTAAATATCCTGGGAGTTCGATTGACCCCCTCATACCAATTGCTCTATAAAGGGAATTAACCACAATTATTCCAGGATAATAAATCACTTTCGACCAAATGGTGCACTCCCCGTATATCCTTCTTGGGGCGTACTGCCCTTATTAAAATGTCTGTCTTACCAAAACTGCTCTATCTTTTTGAAACCTTACTGGTGAATGTAGTGTGTGCAGCCTTGGGGCACACTAAAGCCGAAGTACTTAACTTCATTTGGGATTATAAGCATTACCATCTTCCCAAAACTGTATTATGTTCGTTGAAAAATACGGGAGGTTTAAGGGGTATCAGATTTTTATAAATATTTTTTAGCCTCACATCTTCATCAGATTGTTTCATGGACCACTTTAAGGGCTTACAACAGAATTGTAGTAAAGAAAAGTTCTGTCTTGCCTCTCTCAAATTCCTACTTCCTCTCTATATAACCATCAAATCCCAGATAGCTTAACTAGGCGTATCATTTTTCCCTGGGTTTCTAAAAAGATTTTCTGTTTTGGACATATTTCTAATCCAGTCATCATAAAGTTATTGAACATATATGTGCAGGTGGTCCATCTTGCAGAGGGCTGATCTCAGAGGTTTACCGGATATTGACTACTGAACCTGCGATGCGATGCGGTTAAATGGGGTAATGTTCATAGAAGTTCAGTATGTACGTTGTATAGGGAAAATGAATAAAAAAGACTTATGCAATGGTACTATACCCAGACAGGCTTCACTCTATATATCTGTCTTGCAGTAATAGTTGCTGGAGGTGTAATTCTCAAGTAGGCAACCTGTTTCATATTTTTGGAACTGTTCTAAGATAGTGCCTTACTGGAGTGGGGTGAATGCTTTGCTCATTAAAAGACTGGAAACCTCTCTTAGTTTAGATCCGGTGACCCATTTGCTGAATGTCCCCATTACTGAACTTTCTAAACCGAGGAAGGCTCTTTTGGATCATTTTCTTACGGCGGCCAGATGCCTCATCTTGGTACATTGGAAATCACCCACACCACCCTCTGTTGCGGAATTGAGGACACGAGTAGAGGATGTTCGGTTGATGGAACATTTATCTGTTAGGCTCAATAGCAAACTGGAGAAATTTGAGGAAATTTTGGCCCCATGGGATCAAGCAACTGCTACTGGTATTGTACAGTTGCTCATCTGAAACTTAAAAAATAAGTATTTTTTAAAATAAAACTTAAATTAAAACTTAAATTAGTTGTTCCCCAGTGAGATTTTGGTCTTCATTCTGTTTTTGTCTTTGCTTCTTTTTTCCTTTCTTTTCCTTTTTTTTTTTAATTTGATGTTTGAAAGGGCGTTTATTTAGGAATGCTCATTTGTTTTACTTGATGCTAGATAAGTACTGATTGTGTATTGATATAATCGACACGAAGAGTTAGATGGATATGGAATGAATTTTTTATTGTGAAGGTCTGTGAAAATGTGGAATCGGCTCCTTCAGGAAGTAGTTTCAGCAACTACTATAGATTGCTTTAAGCAAAAGATGAATGCTTTTCTAGAAGCACAGAATATAACTGGTTATTAAAGCATTAAAATAAAAAAAAACAGTGACTGTTGGTCCAGGGAACATCCGATTGCCTCAAGGAATCAGGAAGGAATTTTTTTCCCCTGTTGACGCAAATTGTACCAGGTTTTTTTTGCCTTCCGCTGGACAAACTATGTCTACATGGTTTTATATTTGGGATATGTGTATTTCCCCAGTGGTTGAACTTGATGGACGTATGTCTTTTTTTAACCTGATTTACTATGTAACTATGCTTGGCAAATGCTCACTAGTGTTGATGTTCAAATTCGGGTTGTCCCTATATTCGAACCCGAATATGGCTGTTCGAATTCGGATAGACCCGACCCAAAAAACACGGGATTCGACAGCAAAAAAAAAAAATTAAATTACACAAACACACACACATTAATAAAATAATTTAACATTAAAGCCTTGTCCTATTTTTTACTTATATTTTAACCCTTTTAGGGAATGAGTAAGGGGATTTATGTACCCCTGTACTCATTCCCCAGGGGGGAGCGGTGGAGATCTGGGAGTCTCCTTAATAAAGGGGGCTTCCAGATTTCAAAGTCCTGATAAAAATGTTTATAAAAGCTCCCATTATTTTCAATGGAAGCTTTCATAAAAGCCTAAAAATGCTTGAAAAAGCCTCCATTGAGTTCAATGGAAGCGTTTTCCCGTGTTTATCCAGCGTTTTCATTTTTTAAATGTTGCAAGCAACGTTTAAGATAACGCTCCAAAACGTGCCTGAAAGAAAAGTCCTGGTGTAGATTAGCCCATGGGAATGCATGGGGACTTCAAACATGGGCTTTAAAAAACCTCAGGTTAAACACTGGGGAAACAGTCCGTGTAGACTAAAGCTGCACACACACGTCCAATAATTATCGTTAAAAACGACCGACGAACGACCAATGAACAACCGATTGGCCAAAAAAAAGTGACCAAGGACGCCGACAAACGAGGATTGTCGTTGGAAATGAACGACTGCCACAGTGGATCTGACTGGCCGACGATCTTTCACTATCTATCGTGTGTACGGTCGTTCAGTGATCGTGCATGTTTTCTGCGGTACACTTTCTCCTTTACATGTCCCTCCCTGCATCATTCAAACAATTGTATCTAGCGTGTGGACATTGTTGGTGGTTTGTATTTGAACGATTATATTGTTACAGCATGTACAGAATTGTGCACAATATGATCGTTCAAGTATAATCGTACATAATCGTTGAATTTTTTCCTCCAAACATTTGTAAAATATTTTTTGAGATATTTACATAATAGCAGCTGGTCTGACCAAACACCAATTGTTTGCAGCACAGGGTATTTTTACAATAACAATCATATTTAAGCTAAGATATCGGACAAAGGTTGCAATCAGTGCATTATTATCTGAACATGATTGCTATACATATGTATAAATGTAATCAGTTCATCTTAATTCACCACTTGTAAGGTAAAGGCACATATTTTTACTTAGAAGAAAGCATACAACAAACTTTGAATATCTGTAGATTTTTGCCCCATTTATAAAATATGTATTTTACAACATAGAAGTGTTGGTTTTTACATATACAAAGCTATATTGTTAATATTGAACAGTTTAGTGACATCACTATAAATGGTTTGATAAATAGTTGCTATTTTATTTTAACACCCTGGCTTTTCTTTGTAGACATTTAAGAATGTTTATGCAAATACTTATATATAAAAATGCTGACGGTAATAGTCTAGATCAGTGTTTCCCAATCATTTTAACATGGGGGAACCCTTAAAATAACTTTCAGGTCTTAAAAAAACTCTTCTATAATTACTATATCCACAGCTCACAGTATATTAACAATGTGGTCAATTATGTTTTTTACATTGTTGTGGAAACAATGTCACCCAGTTAGCCAAAAAGATAATTGGTGACAGTTTAACTAATCTAATAGTCACAAATTGCTTATTGCTCGTGGAACACCTATAAACCTCTGATAGAACTTTAAGGTTCTACAGAGCTCTGGTTGGGAATCAACCAATGGTCCAAATACTAGATCATGGATGTAGTGTTATTATTTGTTCATTCTGTTATTGTTTGCACTTTCAGTGCTCACAAGCAGCAGTAATTTTAAAAGATCCCGGGAAATATATATATATATATATATATTATGTACACAAAATGAAATGCCTAAACTAGACATTATGAGCCTGATCTATTAGAGCACTCCTAAACCGGAGAAGATAGACTATCAAGGGAGAACTTGGGTTATCCAGCACACTGCTGGCCCTATGTTTGGATTAATGTTCATGAACATACCTTGATAAGGTTTCTATCAGTGCAATGAGTGAGAAAATAATAAAGGATAACTGGGTTTAGTCATTTCTAATTTTTATAACATCTCTCTTACTATATTATTCACATTACGGACAAAAAAAAAAAAAAATACATTCATATTTGGTAATATTGCTTGACCTAATAGGGCCAAAAGTACTACAGCAAAAGAGTCATAAGAGTTGACATTTATTCAGCCTGCATGGTTACTGAAATGTTCAGTTAAATATATATGGCTGGTATAAAGTGTGTTATATTATGGGCAGTCCTGTCATATTAATTCAAAAAGAAAAATGGTTTGATGATTTTTCAATTCCTGCAATAAAAGTATAAGAGGCAGCTTTTGACTTCATATAACTTTATACAATGACAGTAAGGGAAAAGGCATGGGCAAGGCTGTCAGATTGTATCCCTTTTTTTCCCCAACAATGGTTCTATTATTCTGAAGGGTGTTTTGTGTGGCACTTTCCATACACAAAGATATGGCACTTGCTTCCCTAAAGAATTGCTAGCGGAGGTTTTTTTATATATTCACTTTCATCAAAATTACATTCTGAGACTTGAATCTACCTTAATCTTAAATCACTTTGAGCTGTGAACTGAAGCCAAGTTCATTTTTGACAGTCACTTTCATCTAGTCAAACTTTCCTGCTTTGTTCACACTGAGATTCTGCAAACTACAAATGAATTTAAATTTCTTAGATATTCCAGAATACTTCTTAAAATAAAAAAACATTGCACAGATAGGCTAAGCACCTATAAACATTTTAAAAATAGTTATATAAAAAGTTATATATAGATATGTTACTAACTGAGAACATAGTAAAATATAGGGATAACAAGTCTCTGATTCCAGGCATTCCTCTTATTCCCAGACATTTCTAGATTTAAACAAAGGCTCAGAGCTTCTGTTGAAGGGGTTTCTTTACAAGCCCCAAAGAACAATGATGCTCTTGTTTATTGGAGCCTAAATGTTTTCTAATGGTGCAGTGAAAAGGACAGGTAAAGTGTTAACTGTATACAAATATGCATAGTTTAGACAAAGTTTATGTTGAGATTTTTACTGTCATTGCAAATTTGTAGGATTTTTAAAGCATAATATAACCACAATTAATTACAACATAAGGCCTACACCTTAGTTACTTAATTTCGGTTTTATAATATGTAATTATACAAACTGAAATTGTGTAATCTTAAAATAATAGAATAAAATGTATTTGGAAATTTTTCATTATAAAAATTTGTTTGAGAAGAAACACCATATCTTTGTCTTGCTGGCCATTATTATTTAGAAAGAAAGCTAGTGTAAAACCAAAATGTTATAGTCGTCCCAAGAATAAAACATGCAGTCACCCTGGGGACACGTGTTTTGGGGGCAACTGCCTAATCACGAGAAATGCAATAACTTCATTTTGCATATATCGAACATAAAAGAAAATGTTTCCAATAGGACAGCAAAAAATAAACTGGCAGGGATTTAAACAATTTCTTACTTAACCCAACAAAAGTGTAATATGCAATACATACATTTTATACTAAATTAACAAATATCTTTCAATAAAATAAAAAGAAAAAGTTGGTAGCAGTTATAAACTGACCAAATATTAAGATAGTCTTTGGATGTGCAAGGTTGCCATTTGCATTAGGTAAGTACTGAACTACAATTTTTATATGGTTATTTGATACCCTAATCTTCATTAATAAAGAGTTTTTTTACATTAGTGAGATAAATGATTATATTTGGTTAAAATCTTTGGATGTATATATCTCCTCTTTAAAAAAAATACATATAATTTACACTGTTGGAAAAGTCCTAATCATCCTCATTACCAGTTCCATATTTGTTTATAACATTTTTTTTCATGGAAAATACTAAATTGTATCAATATAGAAGGACTGAGAAGAGTAGTTAGTTGATAAACTGGCTCAAAGCCCGGGATCAAATTACTTACCCTGCTGTGACTAGAAAGAAAAATGCTAAACTATTGATAATAGAGCTACTTTGCATTTGACTGCCAGTACTTTAGAGGATTCAGCACCTTGCCACAGCTCAACTTTCTTAAGACTTGTAGCAGGCCATCCATTTAGTACTGCTCTTTACATTGGTTATTTGGATTTATGTGATACTGAAATGCTACTTCTTAGGCCATGTCCATTAATTAGTTTAAATTTAGCAATTGGAGGCTTCATGTTTAATCTTAAAGCAGGAATTTCATTAAAAAAATGACACTTACTTTTACTTTTGCAGATGACTCAAACCCTTCACAATCGGCTTTCATTTGGTCCTGCCCCATCCTGGATTAGTTTTTTGTTCTGGCACAGGAGAATCAGCGGGTGCCTGTCTTCTTCCTGTTTCTGCTTACATCACCCGATCTCACCGTGGTGGTAAAGACAGAATGGGAGGGGTCACCCATTCTAGTTTAACCTTCCCAGTGGTAAACCCGAGTGTGGGTAAAAAAAACAAGCTGAAAGCTGAAACAGGTAGTCCCAGAGTTAAGGACATCCGACATACTCCTAGATACAAACAGGGCTTCCCTGCTCACTGGTGTGCAGGATGGAGGCTTGATGGGGCAAAGGAGTCAGTTTGCATGTCTTGCAGAAGAAGTATTTTGGTAAACACAGCTGAGGTTGTGGGTGATCTTAGGGACTGAGTTGTTCTGCAACCTTTTGTAACACTTTAACAACCAAGACAATATCTGCAGTTGTTTCTTTTTGCATATCAATGCACAACTTGCTACAAAAGTTAATGAATGCCTGGGCTCCATAAAGTTTTATTTAGTTTGGTTAACCCAGAGTTTGCTCTTGCCTGAGTAGTAAGTACCTGATTTTATGAAGTGGAATCTGGGAAGACTTCTAGTGATGTCAGCAGCTTATTTCAAGAAAATGCTCCAGCCCTGCACTTGTTGCGTGGCATGGTAGTGCAATCAACACCCAGCATCAGTGTGCAGATACACAAATACACACCTGCCTGCAAGGAAATAGCTGTACTTGGAATGTGGGTGATTTTAAGGGCTGATCTGTTCTGCAACTTCTTGTAACTCTTTATTGACAAAACAAACTCTGCAGTTGTTTCTTTTTGTATATCAAGGCACACTTTGCTCCAGGACTAAATGAATGTACAGGCCCATAGATTTTTTTTTTTTGTTTGTGATTAACTCACAGTGTGGATTTAATACTGTAACTGACACCACGCTGCCTAAAAAAAATTTTGAGACAAACATCTGTCCTAATTGCATTTATTAAAAAATGTACCTATTCTGATTTTAATACAAATTCCACTTAAGAACAAACCTACAGTGCCTATCTCGTATGTACCCCAGGGACTACTTGTAATTTTTAAAGATAAAATGTTAAAATGTATAGTTTATAAACACATTGAATACCAAAACGCACTTTATAACAGATGTTTACATATGGCTTTAAAAGAAATGAATAGTGATTTATACAAATTTTCTTTCTTTAATACAGTTATAACTAAAAAATATGACTTGCCTAGGATCTTACAGGGGATATTTTCAGATTCATATGCATTGGGCCTGATTTATTAAAGCTCTCAAAGGCTGAAGTGGATACACTTTCATCAATGAAGCTGTAACCTGGAATGGATTTCTTCAAAATCATGTAGCAAATGTTTTGAATCCTGGACCAGATCCATTCCAGGTTTGCTGGATCACCCAGCTTTACTGATGAAAGTGTATTCTCCCCAGCCTTGGAGAGCTTTAACCTCCCCAGCGGTAAGCCCGAATGTGACTCGGGGTAAAAAAAAAATTTGAAAGCTGTAACTCTGATTCACACTCGGGGTAGTTAAAAAAGTAAAAAATAAACACTTACCTTGTTTCATCAGCGTCCCCTGGCGTGCTCCAGGGTCATGCTTGCCATGTCCTCTTCGTCGATCTGTTCCCCGGCAAGAGCGCTGACGTTCCACAGGAGTTACCGGTGACGGTAATAAAATGTATTATTTTGACATGATTTTGTGTTTCAAACTTTATTATACTAATACTATATTATACTGGAAAATACATTTTCATGACAGACAATGTACCCCTTTTAGACATAAATCCAGAACTGCCTAGGGGGTGGATACATCAGGCCCATTCTACTTTGTAAAATTTTAGGTAAAAAAGTAAGCCAGGAAAATAGAATACAGGAAAAGAAACTAGGCAGTGACACAGTTATACTTCTCAACTATTTGAAATTGGATAGTGGGGCAGATTGTAGTACAATATGTTAAAACAAAATAAAAACACCCTTGCCATTGCCTCATTGTGTGGATCATAAAGAATTATTACACAACAATAATTGGTTAAATCCACAATTGCTTTTTTCACCTCCGTTTTATTTTTATTTTAAAATAAGAATTGTTATCATTTAGAGTTTGTGTAAAAGGATAGGTGCATTCAAATGTTATACAGCCTTTATGTTAGACAAAGAAGAGGGATGACTGAGGAAGAAAGAGGTACAAAAGGATTTGATTCCAAAAGATGGTCCCCCCATCCCCCATTCACCTCCCCTTATAATGAACATTTGGGAGTTTTGATAGAGCAACAGTATTGGAATTTTTTGTTCACCAGGGTCTGGCCTGAATGAATTTTTGTACTAAACTGTAAATATCTGCTTTTTTATTTGTCAAAATGAGAATGGTATCAGCTGCTTTGTGGAATATGATATGATTTATTTTTCATCCCTACACAAGAATCATAGTCCTTTTCCTTCAACTACCCATCAGCTCTTTCTAGAAGCTATCACATATAAGATTTTCATTTTTCGTTCAAAAGCTCACTTGACACTTTCACTAAGACAGCCATAGTGACCTCATGTAACTAAATTAAATGATTATTTTAAATCAAATTGATGTGATCCATAGGCCAGCACTTGCAGAACTTTGATGGCTCATTGAAATGAACATTTAAGCTTCTCTCAACACTTGAATTCAGTCAATAATGTAACCTCAACCTTAATTGTTAATATAATGCTTAAACTAATATCAAATTCAAGCTCCTGTGCTTTCCCTTCAAAACACTTCACCGTTTTTCTCCCACTTACCTTTCTAACCTAGTAAAAGAAACTCCCTTAGCTGCTCTTGTCACTCTTCCAATGAGCTACTATACCTTCCTCACTCATAGCCTCATCACATGCACAGCTCCAAGACTTTTCTAGAGCTGCCCCAAATCTCTGGAATAGGATTCTTCAAACCCATTTTTTCAAACTTGCCTACCCATCTACTTCTGTCTTTTGAAACCATCACTACTTCCCACCATTACATATCTCCCCTCCTATTGTGTGTTACTTCCCCCATCTCCTAGATTGTAAGCTCTTCAGGGCAGGGTCCTCTCTTCCTCCTGTATGGTCTTTTTGTTTTGGTCTGTCATTTGCAACCCCTATTTAATGTGCAGTGCTATGTAATATGTTGACACTATAAAAATCCTGTTTATTAAAAATAATACTAATAATAACCCTTAACATTAAATCCTAACCCTAAAACTCAACCTCTCTGTTTCCTGAGACCTGAACACAAGTGGTCAATTTATAAATGTTTTCACCAAACATTCACCCAACATTTACCTAAATTTCGCGCATTACATACG
Organism: Pyxicephalus adspersus; assembly: GCF_032062135.1. NCBI lineage: Eukaryota > Metazoa > Chordata > Amphibia > Anura > Pyxicephalidae > Pyxicephalus > Pyxicephalus adspersus. The sequence goes on from NC_092860.1 coordinate 100,698,433, forward strand.
CATTACAGAAAGTATGAGACTCACCTTTTATTCAGGATTCATTCATATTTATTTTATTTGAAAAATATGAATTGTGAATAAAGGATATGTAAGTTTAATTTTTGTTAATTTCCTGTTGGCAAGATTTTCTTTTCCTTCTTGTGGAAAAAGTCACAAAAAGTGTAAGAGAAAAATTTTTGCAGCTGCCACTGAATCAGGCGCTCTTACTGGGGTATTTCACTCATCACTTGTTATTGTGACAACTAAAATATTTGGATTTGCTATCTGTCTGGATGACAAAGATTCTGGACAAATAAATTCTGGACAAATAAAAAGGCTGATAAAAAGGCTGAAATAAAAAGATTCTGATTCTGGACAAATAAAAAGGCTGTATCTCCCCACCAGGTGCATAGGCAGCACAGTGCAGTCTGCAATGCAGACCGATAGGACTAGGATTGTACAGGGTTCAAAGGCTTTCAACCTGCAACGGTAAGTGTAATTTTCTTAAATGACAGTTTTAACTTTAACCACTAACACTATGTACAGATGCTAGACAGTAAGAAACAAACAGACTAAAGATTTTAGGAACCTGAAAAGAAAAACATTCTTGATTGTCCCCTCCTATTGCATGTTACTTCCCCACTTCCTAGATTGTAAGCTCTTCAGGAAAGGGTCTTCTACACCTACTGTGTCACGGTCAGTATTTGTCTGTAATTTGCAACCCCTATTTAATGTGCTGCGTAATATGTTGGCCCTATTTAAATCTTGGTTATTAATAATAATAATAATAATAATAATAATAATAATAGTAATAATAATGTGCTAAATATTTGGCATCTGCATGTAGCTCAACTCTTGAACCTAAACCTTATCTATAATCAGTCCATTATCCTAAACCCTAACTCTGACTTTAACCAAACAAGCACCTATTTTACTTGCACACCTTAAAAATTATTTTCAATAATAAAAAAAAACACAAACATACATTGCTTACAAAAAAAAATCCTTAGAACTTGACCCAGTGTGTGTTAAGCATGACATCCAGTAATGTAAATCAATTATCAGTCATAATGACCTGACAATGTGTACATACAAACTATTATTATTATCATAAATAAATGACAGATCCCCAGCACTGTATTTATAGAACAGGATATTCTTAATGACATCATCGACCAGATTGATTAGCCTTTGCAATGACATCTGGGAATGAAATTGGCTGATGGAGCTGATAGAAAAGTAAAGTGTGCTGGAAAACCCAGCTATTTATTAAAAATCAACTGTTCCAAACTACAGAATTGCTGTCTGGAAAAAGCTAATTGTACAGCACAATAATTAAAATTTTGTACCCTTAACAACCTAACAGCACAGCAAGAATGGCTCTTGTTTCTGTAAATACATGCAATGGCGTTTTAGCACTGACTAGTAACTGTACACCAACGATATGTTCAAATATATTCCAGTCAATGCCATCACATTTATTGTGGAATACATCATGTATAGTATATTCAGTGCAGGATCAGAATTTGCTTGTGTTTATTTGATTTTCTCCTGCCTTCGACAGTTTCTTGAGAAAAACAGGTAGAATATTAAATTTAGATTAAAATCATTTTTTCTTCATTATAGTAGATATTACATCCTACACCTTGTGCTATTGCATAGTTATTGCTTTGGGAAGATGACAAGATATATGGCTTACAATGTTATGCATATAGGGTAGATATACTTGAAAAGATAAAACTAATGAGAAATTTTAGAAATAAGCTAGGAATGGCAGTCCAGACATATTACTTTAGCTCTCAAGTATAGTAGTTACAAGAAACTATATTCTGATTGTTAATTTAAAGCAACTTGCAGTTACACTGCTAGTAGATTAAAAACGTGACTCAGGCTATACAAATAACGTATTATGTACATATACAGCAAATACAAGGGCTATACTTAATAGGGGATGCAAAGACTTACAGCTTATTCAATAATTTGTTCTTTTTATTAGGACTTCTGCAAGTGGTTAATTTGTTCTTGTCAAGGTCCTTTACACACTGTGAGTCAAAGCGCAAATAGTTTTATAAGTGCTGCTGTACCTGCGGCATCTCACCAAAGGGCCTGCTGTTAAGCCCGCTCTTAAAATTATTGCCATCTACTGAAAATTCAGTTGTACTGACTGCATTGGCAGAGCACAATCGAGATTTTTTGTCTAACTTCTTACATCACCTTAATATACTGCAGTCAGTTTGTACTAGTTTCTATGTTCTTGGTAACAATAATAATGTCCACCCTGCATTAAAGCTGTGTCAGATTCACATTCAGGTTTTATTATTAGTGTGTGTTTGTGTTGATTTCAAACTGTCCCTGATTTGGAGGAACTGCACCTATTTCAAAACCAATTCATTCTTTTCTCCTATTTTTATGGAGGGATGGATGAATATAAATAAATCTAATATTTAATTATTAAAATTGTTATTTTGCACTAAACCTTTTATTCAGATTTTAAATTATTATATTTGCTTTATGTTGAAAAGTGAATAAAGGGGAAAAAACATTTGTTTGTTAATTTTAATAATTCTTAGTCGGCAAAATAGGGACATGGTAGGGGCGTGTTATTGGAGGACGTACTTTGAGCTAAAAAGTGTTTCCTTTTTCCTATTTCCAAAAGTTGGGAGGTATTTACCTGAATATGTCTGTTCTACTTTAGCTGTGTTTATTGCATTTTAGGTCTAATGTAAGTGGTAATGAAATATTTATACACAAAATTTGCCTTCCTAAAGGTCTCAAGGTCTCACAGGTTGGACTATGTATAGCCAAACTGCCGATATGTTATGTATGTAAATCTCAAATAAATTGCAGTAAACCATTAAATGATCATTGTCACTGAGTGCAGCTTTTAAAATCAAGTACATATGTATGCACCTGCTGCTTTCTTTAATTAAGTCTCTGAGAGAATACAACAAATTTTGAATGCTGATACAATATTAAATATTACAAATTAAATAAAGTAAGGGGAGCTGATTGAAGACATCAAATATTAATACCAAATTTATTAGGTTCTCATAGACGAATCGCAATAAATAGGAACAACACATCAGAATGGAAAAACAACACAAAGATGGCTGCAATAACAATAAATATGGTCTATTAGAAGTGATGTATGCTGGATATTTTTAATATTACTTTCATAGCAATTGAATAATGATGAAAACATATATACCATATATATAAATGCTTGGCAATTACAGCAGGATGACTATTAATTGTAAGTGCAAGTCAAGTAAACTTATAATAAAAAATCTATATGCACTGAGATAATTTGGTAAATTATTCAAAACAAATCATCACAAAGAACAAAATAAACTTCATAAAGAAAAAACTATAGGCAGAAATAGATGGAAAAACTGAAATGTAAACAATTAGCAATTCAACTTGGTGTGAAAGTTATTTTTTTAACCTGGACAACTAGCTTAAAAATAAAACTATCAGTGATCTATTGGTGCAATATTTTTTGCATCACTGCATTTATTTTTCATTCTAATTTATCATGTTAACCTGCTTGTATTTTTATAAAAAGCCCTGAAACTTAATCTATTGCTTAGAAAAAATAGAGCTGTGTCAAATTCTGGCTTATTTGTTCTGGATACTTAGCAATTTCTCTGTCCTGACTCCTCAAAGATTTTTAATATTATTTTTACACTGCGCTTTGCAAAGTCATGTCACTAACTGTCCCTCAAAGGACTTCAAAATTTAATGTCAATTCGTCTAACTGCATTTTTTTTTTTTTTTGGGATATGTGGGAATAAACCCGGAGGAAATCCACACAAACACAGGGAGAACCTGCAAACTCCATGCAGATAGTGTCCTTGCCGAGATTCAAACTTGAAACCTAGCGCTGCAAGGGCCCGAGTGTTAAGTTCTATGTCACTGTGCTCCCCCAGTTAAGTTAGTGTTGTTGCAGAAGAGATATAGCATGTCACTTCTGTAATAAAAAGCCCACTTGCTTGCATTTTTTTAGCCTATTCCACATTAACGGAAGGTTCTTGGAATAACTTACAAACTGAGCAATTCATTTGAAAAGGAAGTGCTATGTTCAGCTTCCCATAACTTTTTCTTGCCATTTTCCATCCTGTGGCTACATTACCTGTACTCTACTTGTTCACCTGGTTTCTGGTCCTTTCTTTCAAACCTTTATCTGTCTCTAATTTTATTTTGATGCCTAAATATTTTTATACTTATCTTGTCATTACAATCCTACACTGCTCTAAAACAACTAGCAATAAAACCCTAAGCAGTTGGTAGGCATTGCATGTGGAGGAGAAATATGCAAAGTTAGAGGAGGAATGCAAGTGTAAAGAGATAGAGAGCAGAGTGATAGAGGTGGAAGATCACCTTGCAACTTACCAGCTTGGGGTAGACAACTTATCTAACCAATGCACCCAGCCCTTATCACATGAACACAGTAAACATTTTAACAAAAACAAAACACTATCCCTACACATAAAATATTACATTTATGCACAAGTAAAAATTAGGCACATTTGTAATTACTTACAATTACAATAACAGATCCACTGTATATTCATTGTATTTTACAGATACTTATATAAATTGCAATATAATACTAGCCAGATATCTGAATAGTTAAGCTGCTTCTTGCAATCTTCATGCATAATAGATATTCTTTTTCTTCATATTAATAAGTATACATGCTCAGTATATTCATGCCTTCTGGATCTTGCCACAGTGGGAATAGTTTTGGCTCATATGAACCTAGTATAGAGTATTCTCTATAGACAAAAGTGAAGCAGTGCCAACTTTATGATGCAGAAATGAGCAATGTAAAGGAATATTCAAGCCTTCAGAGAGTTACAGCATTCATTGGAAATAACTCTCAAGTTCTGTCATCTCTCATGATAATTTTGTATATTTTTCCCAACCTGACACATGTTTTAATTTGTCACAAATGAATATCGTTTCCATCCAAAAAAAAAGTGTATATACTTTTGCTCATTGCAGTATGCAGTTATGAATAAGATGTTCTCCTACAGTCACTGTAATGAGTGTGGATTTACAAGAAGACAAGAAAATTACTAAAATATAATATATTATTAAGCTTATATAAGCTTTAACATGTTAGTATATTGCTAATTTATATTGTAATATAAATTGTGGGGGCTTTTTATCACATTATACAGACACAGCTCACATATAAATGCCACTCCGTCATTGCTGAAGGGGATGCAAGGAATCCACAGGAATCCTACAGCGTTAAGGTGCAACTAATGATATAAAGGAGTGGAGACTAGTGTTTTTTTTAAAAAACAAAATGGCAATTGTTTATATTATAAAAACCCAAGAAACAGGCAAAAACACAAAGTATTTTTTTCATAAATCTATACTTTATCCTTAAAACACACTGTCTAGTTTGCAACTTATATACTGTATACCTCCTACTTTTGCCTTTTCTTACACTGTGCTTTGATTGCTGTCTCCATAGGCCAGGTGCTTAAATTCAGGTTATCTGTAGAATCACATCTGCAGAAAAACTGAAAACAACACAACAAGGAAGACATCAACAAGCCCTGTGCATGTTTTTTTTTTTTTGACATGAGGATTGGCGTTAGATGAGGATGACCTTAGCTAAACCTATGTAGAGAAGCCTTCTTCTAGAAATGTATTTTCCCTGTAATGTAGTATGCAACCATTATTTATGATTTCTGCTACTGAAGACATTAAATAAATAGAATATGCAAATGCCTTCCTATCTGTATTGTATACATGTCTCTCTTCACTGTATTATTGACAAAGAATGGTCAGGTGAACTTTATGAACTGTTGTGAAAATGTGTTTTGCCTGCAAAATTTTATTGTTGCTAAACTAAAATGTCACTCATTTTTGCTATGGGTGAAAATACATCCGGAGACTTGTTTTTTAACCAGTAGAGTGTACTGCAAGTGTCACCTAAAAGCATACTGAGCATGCTCTTGATGAAGTCAGGGAATTGTATAGGAACATTTACAGTTAGAATATTAAAGCCGAATTGAGGTTCAGTTTTGCCTTAAAACAGAGACATGAGGCTCTTATAAGCTGTGACTGATTGCTGCTTTTGTCATTCCTGTTAGTAGCTTCTCAGTGCTGCTGCTGTATATCATCATGAGGCAGAAGTCACCTTTATTACACAGTACAGACTTTTAATTTTCATACTTTTTTAATACTTTTTTCATCGATCTTTATATTTTGTTTGAATTTACCAGTTTATAGTAAGAACACTAAACAAAGGTACATACCACTGACTCTGCAGTCCTAATCCTGATAATGTCCAGTAAAGTTTACAGTGAAACTGTAACCAAAGATTAATTAGTTATGATCCTGGGATTTAACATTTTCACAAATTTTCATGTTTGCTTATCACATTTTTTAAATTTAAATGACAAGTACCTAATTTATTAATGCACTCACTTTCCTGCAATTGCATTTTGTTGACCAATAACGATCAAAAGTAGTGTGAATATAAACACAGACATGGTTACAATGAATGTGCCTGCTATGACAACTCATAAACTACTGAAAAAGCCATTTTATATTTCCAAGATTGTTTGGTATGGCTGTGTATTAATTAAATGTGTTTTTAGAACTATAGCTATCTATGTGATCGCTCTTTGGTCTTCTCAGTAAACACCTCATAAAATCTCACACAGATCAGAGTTGTAGAATTTTTGCATGCATATGACTCCTATGTTGCTTACACTCACTCCTCAATAGGTGTACCGGGTTTTAAAATTATTGCTAGATCAAACTTCTCTCCTGCCTTTCTCGAAACAAATTTGATCCGCACAAAACCAAAACTTATCAATGATTACTTTTTTTTCCCACTGACCTGTAGAGTACATTATTATGATCGTTGTCTGTGAAGATGTCAATACCGCAATGATACACATAAACATTTTCTTTTTACAAATGACAGTGAAATATTTTGTTGTGACATCTGATGTTATATGAATCATCAGTGATATTAGTCTAACAGTTGTTTGATGTTCACATGCTGTCATAATTCTGGATGGAGTTCTAGCAGTTGTGTCCTTGATTGTGCATTAGTGAATGGAGAACATTGATACATTCCTCCGAAATCTGAAAAAAATAAAACAAATAGAACATTTTGTCTCCCACATATCACAACAATAACAGATTTTCGTGCACCTGAATATTCCTGATGACAGCTCAATTTGAACCCTTTCTACACTGTTTTTTTTTTTTTTGGTTGAAGTATACTGAGTGATGTAAACATTACACAACAGTCTTCAACATTTACATGAAAAAAGTTGCTTGTTGTCTGCTCATTTCAGGAATGATTATCTTTATGACACTAAACTCACCATTAAAGAAACTATTTTTATGCCAGAGCACTGTTTGGCAGTATTCAGAAACAGCGGCAGAAGGAATGTTTCCTGTGATATTACCATTAGGTTCAATGAAATGCACAGTAATACATACATATTAAATGGCCAAAGTCACATATATGCAGAAATTTAAATATATTATTACAGCTGCAAGAGGGCTAGCTGAATAAAATGTACACATATATTTTTAGTTTTCTTTAGTCCCCCTTCAAACCATATTTTTGATTTTCTATAGTCCCCCTTCAAACCAAATTTGAAGTAAAAAATAAAAGCAAACAAAAATTTTTTTTTATAAAGTTTTATACGGTACAGGAAAAAGGGTACATCAGTCTACGCATTGTCCAGTAGGTGCATTTTGTCTAAATACAAGTTGCATTCAAGGTGAAATGAGTCTACCAATCATATTGTACATTGAAAATTGGATTTAGCAAAGTGAGGTAGAATATTCATTGAAAGGAATAACTCACACTTAGGTTGTTTGGTGTCTATTTAGCTGCCTAATGTAGCTGCTGAAGGTGTTGTGCCACCAGCATAAAAACAATGTTCAAGGAAAATTTAGTACCATCCAAGTCACTGCCCAAATATTTTGCAATATCACAACCAATTTTAACGGCAATGCAATATGATAAACAAATATTAAACAGCAATCCACCTCCCATCATATATGTTTTAGAAGTAATATTTGTATAAAGCTCAGAATTCAATATGCAAACAACTGTGTATATATATATATATATATATATATATATACACAGTATATCTATATATATATACTGTGTATATATCTCCAAAGATTTAAAAAAATTCCTTTATTTTTTATATTTGTCTAGTACACATGTACGCATGTTACATAAATGTTCATTTACATCTTTTCTTAATATCAGTATCTCTGGTAAGATTTGGACTTCCATCAATCATCAGCAACTACCATATTTACTTGCAACTTACAGACAATGATTTTATTGCTGTAATACATGTTTTCGTATATGTTCTTTTCATACTTTCTTGGCTTTTCCCTGCAGTTTCATTATCCCAGTTCTAAACAATAAAATCAATTAGGATTTGTCCACACAGTTTGGTTTATTATAGGATATAGGGATTTAACTGCATGCTGGGCTGCACACAGGCCAAAATAGATGACCTTTGTTGTAACCATGTCTGGGTTATTGAAGAACATTAAAATTATTGACTCATTTTCCTATTGAAGTTCTTGGTAACCATGATATAGCTGTGCCAGGCAGAAGCTTCAGTATCAGTCATGTAACTTGTGAAATTTGAATTATTTATCAGTTTCTGAATCTAGGGTCCATCAAAGATTCCTGCTTTTAATTTTTCAGTACTGCTCTAACAAATTGCTTCATTAATCCCAACATTATGTGTAGTGAAGGGAGAATGATTTTTTCTTTGTCAACCATTGGCCCAATAATGATGTTCGCTGCACCTTTTTTCATGTTTTTCCTTGGGGGCCATGTCACTTTTTTTCCAGTGATTATCCACTTTGCTGTTCAAGTTGGAAGTTCTCCATTTTTAAATCAACACATATGGACCATTGGTGTTTATGATAGCAAAGCTTTTGTAAGAGCATTTTGATATTTTCATATTCTTCTTTAAGTTTTGTTGAGTGACCAATTGGAATTGATGCATAGCAGTTGCCATTATGCAGTAAAACAGATTTCAAACTTCAAGTAAAACTGCCTATGAAAAGCCGCCAGTCTTCTGCTCGGTATTCTGGTACTCCCATATGGGCAAGTAGTCCAGGGATGTTACAACAGGTAAACAAAGTCTCCATCTTCACTGAAATATGACAGAAGCATCACCTCTCTTGTCCTATAAACCGTTATTTTACCTTCCGGGCTCAGACAGTTCATTTATTTTAGCCTGGATGCTAAATGTTCAGATGCTTGTTTTGACAGATTTAGGCTACGTATTAAATCATTGAGCTCTTCTTGGGAAATTTGCTGGTTTAATTAAACATTTTTTTCATATTCACTTCCACTGCTAACTTTTGGATTACACTCCAAACCCTGTATATCCTCCATGTCAGATACAGGAATATCAGGGAGTGTACTGATCACTGGTATGGGAACGTCAGCACCATGCGGCACAGGTCGTCTTGTCGATTCCAAATTAAGGTACTCTCAGTTTTTCTTGTAATGATTAAAACCTTTTACATTCACAGCACAAAAAAAACAATCATTATGATTATTATGATTCATATGATTATTATATATTCATATGATTAGGTACACCTAGGTAATCAGGTACACATTAGGTAATCATATGATTAGGTACACCAAATTTTAAACTTTTCAGTTTTCCATTTTTCCACTGACATAGACACTCTACACAAGTTTTGCATACCATATGGGGAGCCCAAAACTTATCTCGGTCCTCCAGTTTAATACCAAAACATGCAAGATATGCTTTGTTTCACAAATTCTGTAATGTTTCTTCTCTGTTTTTGCTGAGAATATTCACCACAACCATAGCAAAATACATTAGGGTCATTTAAACAATTTCTTCTTGAAGAACTCATATTTCTGTAAAATAAAGAAAATGTATGAATAAAAAGAAGGCAAATGATCATTTGTTCCATGACTTTCTATGTAAAAATTGAAATTTAACTAAATCATTAAAACAATAAAAAAAGGAAAAAAAATGAAGGCAAATTAAAGTTTCATGAAAATAATGCTACATTTATTATAAATAAAATGCAAAACATGTAAATAAAGATTTATAATGATATGCTGTGTTAACATTTGTTGTTGGTAAAATCGTCCATTACCATTCCTGTATCACAAGAACTAGAGCCAATTCAATGAAACTGATGTAATTCTGGATTTTTTTTGAGCCGTGTAATATATATACAATGATGGCCAAATATATTGGCACCCTTACATTTATGTCAGAAAATGCACCACAGAAAATTGTGCACCACATTTTTTTTGTTGGCTTGGAAGAACACAAAAAAGCATAGAAAAAAATCCGAGACATTCAGAAAAAACGTAAAAAACGGCCTGGACAAAATTATTGGCACCCTTAACCTAATACTACTTAGTAGCAGACACTTTAGAAGAAATAACTTATGTTGTTTGCTTTATGTAACAATCATTGAGTCTTTTAACATCTCTCTTCTGGAAGTTTGGACCACTCTTCCTTTGCCAGCTGCTCCAGGTCTCTCAGATTTGAAGGATTCCTTTGTTGCTTTGCTGTCTCATCTGTTTTTGGATCTGTCCACAGGTGCTCTATGGGATTTAGATCTGTACTCATTGGTGGCCACTTCATAAGACTCCAGTGCTTTGTCTTAAACCCTTTCTGTGTGCTTTTTGAAGCATGCTTTGGGTCATTGTTCTGCTGGCCTCTGGCTGAGACCCAGCCTATGGACACTGGGCCCTACATTGCATCCCATAATTTTTTGGTAGCCTTCAGATTTTGTAATACCATGCAAAAAAGATTACCAATGCCTGAAGCAGCAAAGCATCCCCAAAAAATCAGTGAACCTCTTCCATATTTGACGAATGATGTGCGTGCATGTTTGTCCCATCTGTCCAGAGGACATTCTCCTAGAAGGCTGCCACTGTCCTTTGGACAGATGAGACAGCAAGGCAACAAAGGAATCCTTCAAATCTGAAAGACCAGGAGCAGCTGTCAAAGAAAGAGTGGTCCAAAATTCCAATAGAGAGATGTAAAAGACTAATTGATTGTTTCAGAAATGATTAACATCCGTTATTTCCT
>NC_092860.1:100709699-100740698 GCF_032062135.1 Pyxicephalus adspersus
AATTCTTTTGGGGAAGTTGTGCATCTTCTGACATAAATGCAAGAATGCCAATATTTTTGGCCATTACTGTATTCCAATGAATAGCATTTTATTTATAGATATTAACAAATACTGTGGGTTTCTGTACAACAAATTAATTTACAGTTTCTATGCAAATACTTAACCCTGTTAACAGTTTAAATCCCAAACTTAGAAGAACATTTTTTTGCTTTGTGGCTGACAAAAGACTCCATGTTTTAAAATGAATGGAATTAAAAATATGAGGTGGAGAGAAACTCAAGACCAATAGCTGTTGTGAATAAATTTTTACTTTGGTATATTTTTCACATTTGAGGATTCCACATTTCATAAGAAAGGTTAAGTGCACTTATTTATGCTTCATAGATCTGTTTATCATTTACCTTGTGATGAAAGCTCTCAGTGCCTCAATAATCAGACTTCCACAGCGCTGCAATTACAAGTTTTGGATTCACTCAACACCCATCAGTGCTTAGAGATGACAGATAGCATATTATGTACAGGTGAACGAGGGATGATAACAAGAAGCAATGAATGAAACATTAGCACAATTTAAAATTTCCATGGAGATATTTTCTTTGCGGAAGATTCATGGTTTCTTTTAATTCAAATATAAAGTTTTAGTTTACTTTACAAGTTCAAGTGTTTTTATTTTAGGTATCACTTTCTCAAAATAGGCATAGACAACCATTAAAAAGTGCAACACAATAAACCAAAAATTTAAACAAACATTATATGTTAACATGGTAATTTGCTGAAAGTTTATTTTCTTACTCTCACCCAGGGGAATGTATTCACTTCAATCAATAAAACACAGGGTAAAAAAAAACCTTGCATACAGTGATCAGTGAATACATTTGCTTGACTCAAATGTTTTTTAAGGTTTGAGGTGATTTACTAGGGTAAAAAATGTTGCTGAATTCCAAGAAAAATCTGTGCCGTTTTACCTTGGTATGAAAAATGTGGCTAAATGCCATAATGTCTTAGATGTGTTCCAAACTTTATTAGATCCTCCTGCATCCAATCAAAATGGTCTTAGGGATTAGGCCTTGTTTCCATAGTATATAAGTCTATGGAAGTGCAAAACTTGCTTAAATTGGAACTGTCGAAAAAAATGACACTTACCTTTGCCTCCACAGAGTCCTTATTTCCGCCACAGCTGGCTTCCATTCAGTCTTGCACCATCCTGGATTCTTTCTTAGTCCAGTATCCAGCAGACACCGCCATCTTTTTCCATCTTTTTCCTGCTTCTGTTTATCCAGATCTTGTGACCTGATCTTACACTGCACAGGGAAGAGATAGGGTGTCTTTTCCACCTGTAAATGTAAATTAATGTGCCTATCTCGCTGCTTAAGCAGTAAATAAAAGGGTTATCCAACCTTTTTTATATAAAGTAAAAAATGTGGTAATAGGTCCAGTTTCAAGCAGGTCAAAGCACCAATGAATTCTAAATAATCTCAGAAGTTTCTCAAACTGGTGCCATCAATACAAGCCCAAAACCCAACATCACACTGTCAAGCTTTTTTCAGATATTTGTTGTAGTTGCAGAATTATTCTTGGAAATTTAGTTGCTAGGAAAAATTAATAGTGGTCAATGTAAAGTCCAATGCAACTAGTGATGATGATTATACACTTGCATTTTAGCTGCATAGACACAAACTGTAGCGCCAAATCTGTAACTACAAATGGCCACGAAAAATAGGCAGATATTTGTTGCTGCGGCAAAGTTGGTTGGGGTAGGACTCCAACTTTTTTTTAGTATCTCTGTGTCCCTGTTGGGGTGATTGCACTGGATTTTTTTTTTGCTGAAGACATTTTGTGTCCTACTTTGTTCTGCATATGATGACAGTTAGAGAAATCAACCACATGTCTAAATCATTACATCTTTCCAAAGAGGTCCTTAAAAGTTCTGACTTTACTCTATTCTGATATGCATGCTCAGTAAGAGTGAATCAATGAGTCAAATAGCATGTTCATGTAATTAGTAATAGCCCATGTTTTTCCCTGAGCAGGTTTCCTGTAAAGCAGACACATAGGTACAATACATATGTGGGAGCTATGGCAAATAATTTCTGTTCATTCACTGTTGGCAGCCTGTTGACCTGACTTTTGTTTTGCCACAGATATACCTAGATTAACCTAACTGCATGTTTTTATGTGGGAGGAAACCAGAGTGCCTGGAGGAAACCCGCACACACAAGTAGAACCTGCACATTCCATACAGATAGTGTCCTGGACGAGATTCGAACCTTGGAGCCAGTACTGCAAAGATCTGCTAACCACTGAGCCATTGTGCTGCTGTCTAAGTGCTGCTCTACAAAGTTGTAAATACAGAAAAATGCAGATATTTATCCTAGATGCATTTATTTTATAGATACATAGCTGCATGTACTCGTGTGTTTTAATATTTGCCTGGAGAACTTTAAGCTTTAGGCAAAATTTAAAAAAGCAATCCACTGTGAGAAAACGAGGAGCAGAGTTAAAAAAAGCAAAATCAAAAGGGGAATGTATACATGAACATTTTTTTACAATGTTTTGAACTAGTTTAAATTGGCTCCAATGGACTTACCTATCTTGCCATCTAAAACTAGTGCATACAAAATTACAAAAGCCTCCTTTTTATTTTTTACTGAATGCACTTATTTCGTACAAGCTATTACTTGATATCATACATCAGCTATGTGTGGAGTTTACAAAATTGAATGAAACATAATGTTAAAACATGAAGAGTAATACAAGGCTCCCCTGTTGATAATTTACTACTGAACAAAACTGCTAAGACACACTAATAACAGCAGGGGATAATTATGAAGCATTAATGGCAGTGATCTGAGCTGATAAGTGGTGTTAATGATAGAGAACACAACTTGTTATCATGATAAATATTTTTCTCCATTAAAGAAGAAGTCAAAGGTTATTTTATTTTGTTAAACACTTTAACTCACTGAAGAATTAAACACTGCTTTTAACGTGTTACCATGAACTGTTGTGTATTGTTTGTAAAAAGTCATAACACTTACCAAAGCTGTACGCATTATATAATAATAATAATGATGATGATAAAATAGATATGCCAAGAATGTTGTATAAAAGAATGTTCCAAAGGTTTATTACCTTTACATGAATATAAACAGAAACCTTTTCAGAAAGCTAATTGTTTTTTTAAAATGCCAGAATTGATTTGTTATTTTAACCGAAATGTAGGATGATCTTCAATGGATTACCTATTGCTTATACTGTAACAAAAAATACAATTTTAATGATAATAAATTATTTTATTTGCCTAAAAAATTTTGAAGAGGCATAACCTTCTGCTGTCAGGCCCCACAGCACCCATTGATTAGAGGCTACCAGTGGCAAGCCACTGGGTGTGGAAGGCAGATCAAAGGCGATGCTAGGCATTTCGAATTATAGATTATACATATAGGTTACTGTAAGCAGTTCCTACATATGATGTTGACTTCCTATTGCAGCTGAAAACACTAAGTGGCTAGTGTATGTGGGTAGTGTTCTCAGCTGTTTGTTACAGTGTTCACTTGAGAAAAGAATGTGCTTTGTATACCCTCCTTCTAAATATTATTCAATGTCATTAATCAATTTCCATGTCATGATGATGGCCATTGTCATCCAACCTTTCCTTGAGCGGCCTAGCTGCCACATCTATTATACGCCTTAGTCTTCTTTAGGTTAATAGTAGGATGAGATGAGAAAAATAATAAAGTTAGATGAAAAAATAAAATTTATTCCACTGACAATTCATCCTGATCATTTTGAAATTTGTAATTGCAACAGGAAGGTTTTTCTATATTCACTTCATACACACCCTTGATTCAAATCTCACAACATTTACTGCTCATGTTAGAAATTAATATTTACGATGGCTTACCTTTTTTAACACTCTTTTCTTACTTTGATGTGTTCTGTAATGTGCTGGACCAGAGGTAGGCAAACTTAAGGCCAGATACAGCCTTGCCAGTATGCTAGATACGGCCTAACGCCCCCCTTGTTATTTTTTGTTGGATCCGGCCTAATTGAATTGTTGCGTTATCACAAGTTTCTGCAATGTCATCATCATCGAGTTCCCGCACAGTAACCCCAATTACTATGCCTAAAGAGCAGAAGAAACGCACAGCTACCAGTCTCAGGAAGGTTGACCTCGAACGTCGTGTCTTCAACCCCGAATGGACTGACAAATTATTCTTCGTGGCAACAAAGCCCTGTGTTTAGTGTACAACGACACCAACAGCACTTTCAAGCGGTCGAATCTCAAGAGGCATTTCGATGCCAAGCACGCGCACACATACAGAGACTTTCATTGACTTCTACCGTCAGCTGCCACATGCTCAGTTTCCAATGTTATTAGCCCGTGCAAAGCGTGTGATCGCAATGTTTGGCAGCACTTATTTGTGCGAGCAGCTGTTCTCCAAGATAAAGTTTTGTGAGAACAAGCTGCGCTGTCAGCTCACTGACAATCACCTTAATGAAATTCTGTTGCTGAACCCCTCATCACTGGAACCTGATATTGTATCTGTCTCTAAGAACATGCAGCATCATGTTTCCTATTGATCGTACTGTATTTTTAAATAAAAAACCTTTCCTTTCACACTTTGTCTCTTCTGGCCTAGTGTGCCTTCTTGACCTCCTGAAATGGCCTAGTAGTCCAAAAAGTTTGCCGACCCCTGTGCTGGACCATTGGTTGGTAACCAGAGGATAACATAAATAAATATGATCTAATTTTCTATATTCATCAATATAATAAAAATCTCCAAGACAGGAGAAGATAGACTCATGGGTAAACCTGGAATGGATCTGGGACAGGCTTTAAAAAATTTGCAAATTATTTTTAAAAAATCAACTGAAATTTTGCTGGATCACCAAGGTTCTTCTACGATAGTTTATCATCGAAAATCTTAGTTGGCAGATTAAAATTTTTGGTATTGGTTGTTTTTTGCTCCTTGCTTTTCTTTCCCCTGCTGATATTTAGTGTACTAAATTTAGTTATTTCTAAGCAGCCATTACTATTGTTCTGCAAAGACTCCTTTCACCCATTCTGATATGAGAATAACATCAGCATTGAAAATTTGGAGAATGTTTATCCTAAGTAAGTTTGACATAAGCAGAGAATCCTACTGTGCCATGATTTGGTCACAAAACATTGAAATTGTCTGCAGACACACAAACACAGAAGAAAAAGGGGTCATTGTCTTTATCCTCTGCCCTGAAGGAGACAATTTGTATGAATGAAGGGTCTCAGATGTTTACTCTCCATGGGAGGCTGACAACAGTACTCCTGAAGTCTGCAGCAAGCACTCCATCCCCTAGGCATTTGTGAGTGCATTGACATGGATAACTTTAAAGAGAGTACCACAAAAATCCATTTGCAGAGGGGGTAGGGTTTGTTTAAGTTTACTATTTTAGGTGATCTTCTGTGTGCTGCAACCACAACTGACAAGCAGTAAAATCACACGCAATCTACAAACTTGATGTTCCAATAATTTCCATTCTCACTCCCTTCTCTCATATTTACAAGTTTACTGACCCCTGAAATAGATTCTCTCCAATGTCACTACCTGTATGTGGCAGTAATCTTATTTTTATTGCTAAAGCTCTAAAAAATGTAAAAAAAAAAAAACATTTGTGACATGCAGCACTCCCACCATATTCTTGTCACAGTGCTGGCTCTCCCCTGCTGCCTCAACTCCCTGCCATGTTATCTACCTTGCATATCATTGGACTGTAAGGCTAGTGAGGAAAGATTACTGCTATTACATGCATCAGGGCAACCCAGTTTAGTCTGCAGGGCACTGTCAATGTATAGCACCTCTTTAGTGTTGCAAGGTCTTTCTAAAGATGACGCTTTGTGCATTCTGGATAGATCTAGTATTTGGTTTTCCTTAGGCAGTGATGATTGGCTACACTTAGCAAGGTAGCACCCAATCACTAAGGCATCAACCATTGGGACCATGACACTTTTTGGCACCTTTTTAGGTGGGCTACTGAAACAAATTTAATATGGGGGAACTGTGCAAAGGGGTGCCCTTGCCATGGAAACAA
Source organism: Pyxicephalus adspersus (assembly GCF_032062135.1). Taxonomy (NCBI): domain Eukaryota; kingdom Metazoa; phylum Chordata; class Amphibia; order Anura; family Pyxicephalidae; genus Pyxicephalus; species Pyxicephalus adspersus. Next base: position 100,715,772 of record NC_092860.1, read on the forward strand.
TAAAAAGCTAAGGCAGATATGGAAAGATGGCCCTGCTTTCCCTGGGGCCTTGCTGGGCAAGGAAGGAAAGCTTACCAACTGGACAACTGATTGGATGAGCTGGATTCCCAGTGGTTTTGGCTTCAACAGGAGGAAGCAAAAGGATGAGGCCCTTAAAAATGAGGTGCTTGGGACTGTGACTTAGTTCCAGTTAGAGTGTTCTTTGTTTTCAAGTTTTCACCGCAACTGTCCTTCTTCTTCACCTATATCAATGTATTCAGATCTCCCATTTCCATTTAACATGATTACATTATTGAACTCCCTTCCTAGGCCAACTTAGTCCTGAGAGGAAAACAAATTTGCCTAAATGTTACAACATTTAAGCAAACTCTTTGACTCACAAATAAAAACCACTATCATATTTTACAGTTGTCTTCAAAATTGTGTGGAAAGTTGTAGTACTTGCTGTTTCTATTTTTTTTAGAATACAAATTATTGTATGCTATGATGATTTTGATCTGTACCCAACTCAAACTTTGTAAGTAGTGTTACCCAGTGGCATTTCTATCTTTTACACTTTAATCTGCAGAAGGCAAGCCTAACAGTCATTATAAGTTTAACATCAGAAGGTGGCAGTCACTCGAAACAACTATTAACAAGCCAAGGAAAGATGCACGTAGGTGGGCAATTAACAGTAAAGGAAAAGTATAAAAATGCCCAAGCTAACAATCTGTCCACTAGCCACCACAGCAAGCATAACTATAAACATTTTCAACATATAGATTGGCAACGAACAAAACCTGGGTTACTTTCTACTATGTATTAAAGCATCATTTTTCACGTACGTTTACAATGCCGTAAATCACACTTGTTTAGGAAAATTCATTCCAAATGATCATCTTTTTCCCATGAGAATTGTTGCCTGGGGATTACCTGCAGAGATCACAGCATCCATAAATGTGTGATTGTTTCACAATCCGATCATTATCAGTGTGATGGGGCAATCTGAAATCTGTTGCAGACTAAAAACACCAGACTGTAGCACATTACTTTTAACCTCTGACAATAAATTGATTTTAGTCACTGAACTATGTATTAAAGAGGAATGTTGATACAAGGAAATATGAGTATGAAATTTATTTTACCTCAAACGAGAGGAACAAACAAAAATTTACATAAGCAAGATATTGATAACATTTTAAACAATGTGTAATTTAACAACTATAAAGCCTTTCTAAAAGCATTCTGGTGCACTGTGAGGAGTGAGTTTGGGAGCTTTAAAAACTGCATTTATTCATATGTGTTTATTATGTACTTGTACAAAGAAATACAGCTGTAACTGTCAAGGTCTCGTGTGTGTTTAAAAAGTAAAGGCATACATGTCATCACAAAAAGACAAAGTCAAAAGACAAACGTTTGTTACCCTCTTTAAATGAGGACACAGTGCCATCTACTTGTGGCCAACATTAATGCACAAAAGATCATTTAAGAGCAAGTGACTCTTCACAACCAAATAAAAATTTCAAAATACCTACGCCTGTAAAAGTGTGGAAAAACAAATGTTTTATAAACAACACATCATAAATGTATTTATTGACATCATTTTATTAGCATTTCTAATAAATACTGTTTTGAATATTAGCAGTGACAGCTGAATTGTATCCCCTAGGTATATCATTTAGTGAAATTCAATTTATATTTAATGTGAATACTTTTTGCCTTCAAAGCAGCATCTTTGTAGGATTTTTGTAGGATTATAGCTAGGTATATGACTTACTAATTATACCAAACAGGTATAAAAAGAAAAAGAGAAAGGAGCACTATGAGCAGAAAGGCTACGTGGGGGATGGGGAGATATATAGTAAAAAAAACACATATAAATTTCTATAATTTTTTTACTATATATCCCATTTAGCCACTGGCAGCAGTTCATTACTATAAGATAGAAAAAATAGCCTATCTTCCCCTTCCCCCAACTAGCCGTTCTGTTCATAGCTATACCAATGATCATCTAGTGATATACATGATATACAGGTGGTAACACTGCCATTATTTAAAACAAAAACAGCTGTGTAGGAGACTTAAAACTTGGTGAGGAACAGCCAGACTCTGCTACCAAGTTGTGAAAGACAAGTTTCCTGTCACAGACGCTACTACTGCAAGACTAGGAACAGCAACAAGGCACAAGGTAGGTATACTACATCAGTAAGCTTTTTCCAAGGCAAAATTTTAAAGCTGGCTGGGGTTTCAAGATGTGCTGTTCAAGGTATTTTAGCAAGCACAAAGAAACAGCAACATTGACAATCGTGGTCAGTCAGGGAAACTTAGTGCGGCCGATGAAAAACACATCATTCTTACTTTGAAATGTCCAGCTGAGCCATCAGCTCAGAACTGGCAGAAACTTGTTGGACTCAGGTACACTCATCTGCTGTCCAGAGAAGTCTGTCCTGAAGGGGTCTTCATGGAAGAATTGTGACCAAAAAGCTATACCACTGATATGGACAAGAAGGAGCAGGGAGAATCTCCTCTCAATAGAGTAGCAGGGTCCAGTAGAGATATCACAGGGGAGATACCATGTAGAAAGAAGAAAAAATTAAAACCAAAATAAAAACACATAAAAAGGCACACAATCGGGGGGATATTGTGACTCTTCACAGTCCACTGGATCAGCAATCTTCAATGCTTATCAACTTGGTGAAATTATATATTGTTTTATGCATTTATTTGTATCGGTTACCAAAACAAGAGGTATACGAGGAGGTGCTGAGAAGTTCCTGGCTTTGCCCCCTTCCAGATGAAATAGAAAAATGAGTGTGGGGGGAAATGACAGCCTAATATCTTAGTGCATATATCTGATCTAATATCTGTGCAAATATCAGGTCTTTGCAATTCTTAAAACTGTTTTTTCTTTTAGTGAGAAGATGTGATGGCAGAGGCACAAGCAGGTTTTACATTGTTGGAGTTATGGGCTGTTATGAAGTTTTTGTTTCTTCAGGGAAAGTCAGCAAAGGACATACACACTGAGATGTCACAAGCAACTGGGGGAGAAGTGTCCTTCCTACAGCACTGTCAAAACCTGGATATCTCGTTTCAAGACTCGACATTTCACTGTTAAAGATGAGCCCTGCAGTGGGCGCCCCCCAACCTCAACTTAACCGGCAACCTGCGATGCTGTCCATGAGCTGAGTATTGAGGACCGGTGAATATCCGCCGAAGAAGCTCCGAGCCCAGAAATTGGCAAAAATCAGCCATGGCGTCCGTTTTCTGAGGCAAATAAGGTATTCTGTTGGTGGACTACCTACCTCAGGGCTCTAGTATCACCTGACAGTAATATGCTAACCTCCTGGACCAGCTGAAAGAGGCAATTAAGACGAAACACTGTGGAAAGTTGACCAAAGGGATCCTTTTTTTGCAGGACAATGCACCTGCGCACACGTCCAATGTTGTGGCTGCTAAATTGAACACCCTGAGTTTCCAACTGATCCACCATCCCCCTATTCACCTGACCTGGCCCCTTCGGACTATTATCTGTTCCCGAATTTGAAGAAACACCTGAAGGGGCAACGTTTTGAGGACATTTCTGTCTAGATATTTTGGTCTAGAAATGCTGCAACTACGCTGTACCAAGTGCATCAGTATCAGGGGGGAAATATGTTGAATAAGCATTTTATTTCATAACTCTGGCTCTCTTCTTTCTGGGCAAGCCAGGAACTTCTCAGCACCCCCTCACCTCACCCACTTGCCTGTTTTCTTTGTATTTTCATTACTGGGTTCACTTGGAGTTCACGTGTCTCAAGGTCTTCCGGGTGCTAGGGGGAGGATGGGGCCATGCTAGACTCAGTGGCTCCAGGAGAGGGAGGTAAACACAATGTTTTCTCTGGAGCATCAGTGGTGGCGTAGATATCATTACGTAAAAAAAACTTGGCTTCCTTCAGAGATTGAAAGGTACAGATTTATTGTACGGATGTGGAGTGTGACCGGATAAACCAAAGTGAATGTAATTTTGTTGCGATATAGGTCAACTTCTGAAAGGTGCGTGCCCAGGTGATATGCGCAGTGAACTTTACAGGCTGATGAAATACCCAGAAGCTCTGGGATGGTGTTGGCACAAAAGCCTGGCAGCTGTGAGGGTTTATTTTATTCTGGGATAGCCATGATCCGTGCGTTGTTTCAAAAGGAGTGATACTCTAGATACTCTACTTTGTCTTTCCCACTTTGCATGGCTGTGGACAAGTGGGGTTGTGATTGATCCACACATTTTTCCATCCAGCACTAAACCGTTACCTATCAGGCGCAATACGGGTGAGTAGAGTCAGATATGGTAAAGATTGATAGTGTTTTTCCCCTGATCGTGCAAGAGCCTCTGGGATCTGCTTCTTTACATGAGGAACCAAAGGTCCCTGGTGTGGAAACAAAGATAAGCGACTCAACAATGCAGAAAATGTAGTTTGCAAAGTAGTTTGTTTACTGAAGGGCTGGTGAGCAGTACATTAATGAGTGTATGCAAGTAACAATCAACAGGATTGGGGGTGCATTTCTAAAAATGTAATTGGGGATTTGGTCAGGATTATCCATGTCCTCAATGCTGAGAAATAGAAGCTACTTTTCCATTATGCAGTGCCATCAGTGAGGTGCCTAATTTATTCTGCAACAGGACAATGACATAGAGCCAATGTCATTAAGAACAATTTTTAGCATAAAGAGGAACAAGGAGTTCTGGAATCAATGGCATGACCTGCAAAGAGCCCTAATCTCAACATTATTGAGGGTGCCTGGGATTACAGAAGGATTTGAGGCAGCTCATATCCACAGAAGAAGGTTAGTTGTTTTTTCAAAAACTGTGTGCAGGTGTACCTAGAAGAATTGATGCTGTTCTAAAAGTTAATAGTGGTCACACCAAATATTGATTTGATCGTTTTCTTTTCTGTTTATTCCCTTTGCATTGATAATTGATACACATAACGTATTACACTGTTTGTGGAAGCATTCTTAGTTTATAGCAATTATTCACACGTAACATTTTTGTACAATATAATAAATATTAATATATAGTTACTACAACATGCACTCCATTGCTGGATATAATTTAGAATGAAGAGTTTATTTTGCAGTAGAGGCTATGTACTATAAAATGCTTACATTACAGTAAGTCACTTTGAGTACATTATAGCACACAGAAATTAAAAACAGAATGAAATATGTTTTTTTTTGTTTTGCTTTTTACATTCAGTACAAACAGGGACATGGTGCAGCTATTGCCTGGTACTAGGAAAGATTTTTTAAACAATTGAATTGACAATAAAATCTGAATGGCTTTTTTATATTTGCCTAATTACTTCTGACAGGGAAGTCAAGATAAAATCACAACATTTTGTTACCCACTGAGTTTCTAAACTCTATAATCTTCTTAATGTGTTACTTCAGACAACTGCTTGCTCTTGTCCCTGTGTTGTCCCCTTTTAAAACACTACTCAGTCTACAAATAGTTTATAGATTACATTAAACATGGTTAAGTAAAAAATACATCAACTTTCAATTTATGAGATGGTGTTGATCACCAAAGAAAAATTTTAAAACATAAATAAAACATTTTATTCCTTACGTACACAGGGGTACGTGGATGCAGTATTACCAGTATTACGTAGACCTAAATGTAGATTTTTAGGTGTACGTATGAGTTTGATGTCAGCCCAGCTCATCTAGCACTGTAAATCTAATCATGTACATGTAACAAGAAAGTTGATGACCCAACACTTAATGGTGTTACACTGTTTGTGAACTAGAATATACTACATGTCCTTGGTTTTAGTGTTGCAGTCACATTTAGCTCAGTTATTCAGGCACATTACCTTGAATAGGGTGACCAAAATGGCTTGTATGAATATTTGATTGTTTGGCATTTAGGTCCATTGGTCCCTTTTTTGCTCACCCTATTCAGAAAATATGCAGAACCCCTGACCGGAAAAAAAACCTTTAAAGTATGTAGTTTCAAATAGTGGCAGGAAGGCAGTTTTGTTTGTGTGTGTAGAGTGAATTGTAGTTTGGCTGTTAACACACCTTCCATAGATCATCTGTTTAACAACCTGCAGCATCACCAGCCTCCTTCTAGCCATGAAGTTTCCACTTTTTTTGCATCCCTCTGCACAGACACTTAGGGGATTCTGTTGTAGTTAACTAACAGAATGGTTCCTGGATTCAATCCTTTCCTGCTTTTTAGCCCTCTTTAAACCTCTTTAGTTCCAGACTCTGGATCCTCAGCATATTTCAGCTTTTCAACTTGTGCATTCTCGGTTCTGCTGTTCTGGATTTAGAATTTAGTTTGATTATGACTTTGCCTGTGAATTCTGATTACCCTGGCCTTAGGCTGTTGCATAATTTTGCCTTGTGTGGCACCTGCTCTGACCTGGGCCTCTTACACAACTTTGCCTTGTTTGCTGCCTGTCCTGACCTCAGCCTTGACTAGCTGTGTTCCCAATTAACAGTCATTCCTACAGGTATGTTATCCAATTTCAATCACCCTTGCTGGGGAGAGCCTGGAGGCTATGACCTGGAGACTTCCTTGCAGTAAAGTAGAGGGTCCTAAAAACCAGGAGCTGCTTACATTCAGTTCCTCAGGTAATCCAGTGTCACCTGCCAGGGGCTGCAACATTAGCTCATTGACAACTCCATGTACTTGAATGTAGCCCCTTTGTAATATTTAAACCCAAGCTAATCCAGGCATAAAGCCTGTGTGGACAGGAAAACGTGTGGGAATTGCCAGTGTATGTCACTCCTTTCTGTACCATACCGGGACCCATGCCCTTTTCAAATGTTGGGAAACGGGGCATAATGAAATCTGGAAGCCCACTTAAAGTAGGAGGCAAAAAGATTACACTACAGATCACAGTAGTATCCCTTACCCATTCCCAAAAGTGATAAATATAAATAAACAGAGCACTAGAAAAAAATATTTTTTTTTTATTTTTGCCCCCAGAGGAAATTCCACATTTTATCAGTCAAATCTGGGAATAGTTTCCATCACTAATATTCAAGTGGAGAACATTTTATTTAACCTCCCTAGCTGTAATCCCGAGTGTGGCTCAGGGGAGAATTATCCCTACCAAATGGGGTAACCCCGACCCACACTTGGGGTGGAATTGCCAGGGAGTTTAAAAAGCTTACCTAGTAAGCGGTGCCCATGGCGTCCTCCAGCGGTGCCCGTGGCATCCTCCAGCTATGCATCTTCTCCCGGTGATGCCGGCCGGGCATCTGTGTAACCTGGCAATGCCTGGCCCAGGCATCTGAGCTTTGGGGACGCAAGTCCAGGGGAAGCAGATGCCAGCCAAGCATCTGCCTGCGAGCGTGTGGCTGGGGGGCAAGACTGTGCAGCTGGGAGGTGGAACCAAGCGGGAAATTTAAAATAATAATTATTTTTAAATGTACTGCTTTTACGTTTAAAAATACCTAATATTCATACTGCCAGGGAGGTTATTGTACTCACTTCTCATCACATCCTTAGTTTAGTGGCTATATATGTATGTATGTATGTATGTATATGGCACTGGCTTTTATATGTCACTTGAAATTCTTCCTTCTTTGTTTTTACTTCTTTCCTTCATTTTCTATTAAGTTAGGGTTACTCAAAAATGAAATATCCCAATTTATTAAGTAAACCAAATTGTTTGTAAGTGCTTTTCATGTTTTCTGGAAATACGTCATATTCTTTATGTATATTAGATGAGCAATGTTCTGTATAAATTTTCTCTCTTCTCCACTTGAAAGCACTCAAGAAGATTTCTGCCTGCTTATTATCAGAATCAAGAGATAGAAGACATGGCGACAGAACCAATAAGCAAATGAGCTTTGCATTTTTTTTTTTACTTTTTTGTATTAGAATATTAGAACTGTCAGCAGACTAATTCCAATCATCCACATTATATATTTAGTGAAAAATAAAAAGATAAATTAAAAAAGATGCTATCTTAGATGTTGTAGATACCTTTCAAAGTTAGATGCTTTTGAGGATAAGAAATATGTTTTTTTCTTACCACTCATTGCTGCTGTTAATCTGTGCTGTCAGAAAAGCTGACAATGAACGCTAATAACATTATTTTATTTGATATGAAACACTTTGATTTTAGTTCTTCGTTCATTTATTTTTCCCTTTGGCAAAATTCTAATTATCAAATTTCCATGCCTTAGATTAACATAATTGGTATTATCATAACACCAATCTAGGATAACAATAATAATCCATGTATTCTAGTTTTCAATTTCCATTTACAGTGTTATATATATTTAATATTTGCTATCATTAACAGCTATGCAATTTTGGGGATTTTAAAAGCAATTTACCTTAATTCCAATTACAATTCTATTTTTTGGTTCTCTGAAACACTGGACTTTTTAATAGTCCTGATAGTCATCATAAAAAAAATACTAGCAAGAATTCTAATTGGAATTTATAATGGTTTTGGTAACAAGTTTATAAACAAATGTTTTTTAATATTGTTTAGTAAGTTATATATGATTTCATTTTATCAAAAATTATTTAAAAGTGAATTTAGCAGAGTCTTTAAATCACATACTGGGCTTTCTAGAAATAAAGCCTAGAACAAATTTCAATGGGGGGCTGGTAGGGTGCTGCATAAAGCTTCTTGGAATAACGATTCTTTAGCCCAAAAGTAAAAATTTACACTTTTGAGTGGTTTACTTCTTTTTGAATTTATAGATCAATGATTATGAGTCAGCTGTACTATAAAGAACAACAACTGATAAAAACATAAATATGGGTATAGCACAGAAAGAGTGCTATGATACCACTATCTGTACATGGAATTTCTTGAAGTCACTGTTGTACCAAGTTTATGAGTGCATGTATTGTGGTTTTACTTGTTAACCCTTTTCAGTAATATGTGCTTACTACTGGCAGCATAAAGTGGGATTTTCAGTTGGAAAGCTGTTGATTCCTCCACTATCTTAGTCCAGTAGGTCCCCCCTTCTTCTATGTGGAGTGGACTGGACACCCGGCGCCATCTTTTTCTGTCTTCTTCTAAGCTTTTCTTACCTCACCCAATCTTGCACTGTGCGAGATCTAATGACGCGCCTTCCTGAAAATGTAAAAATAATTTGCCAATTTCAATGTGCATACGCCAGATCAACGCTTTTTTTTACATTTCGGGAAAGAAAATTGTGTGCATGCCTGATCTCGGGAGAAGCTCACAACCTTCTTGGATATGTATGTATCACAGGAGGCTGCAGGTTCCCTATTGCACTTACTGCTGTAGAAGTTAAGGCAGAGGAGAAGGGGTCATCCTCTTAAAATGAAAAAACGTATTTAAAACCCTAATAATAATAATAATAATAATAATTCCCTGGAATGCAGGTAATATGTTTACACATTAAAAAATGTTTGAAGAAAAAAAAAGAAAGCGAACTGAGACCTGTCTCTAGTGTTTTGGTTAGCCATTGGGTCTTGCATTCACATGATTTGATACTTGACATGAAAACAACTTTATCCTAAGACCTGCCTTTTGGATTTGCAACCTACAAGGCCCATTACCCTTGTTGTACATAAAGAATGCTCAAAAAAAACTCTACATAACTTTGCCCAGTGCTCTCATGGTTCTCACTTGCACAGAAGTCTAAATCTAAATTTGTCTTGCGCGTGACACCCCCAGTGATCATTGATTGCCTGACCTGAACAACATTTGCCCTTTTAAACATTTCCTTTGTACTGAACAATTATTATTTATGTAGTGGCCCAGTGAGCTGGGGAGCCAAGAATGCCCTATCTTCACTGCTGAATGTGTACAAATCACCCATATTGTGTATGTCCAGTACTACTCATCCCCCCAATGATTGTGCCAGTACTACCCATCCCCACCACACCCACTAATATGTGTGTCTAACACTACCTACTATGTCTATCACAGCCCTAAATGTGTTTGCGCAGTCCTATGTGTTGTATATTTCTGGGGAGCAGACCCTAAAGTCATTACCTGTACTGAGGTGCCAGATGGCTGGCAATGGGATGGGTATTATTGCTTTAGGGCACCTAGCTCCTTATGGGTTGTACCTTGTAGTTTCACATTACAACCATATACATAATCAGCCTGTCTGCCAATTTCGGATGTCCAATTGTGTGACTGGGTACTTCCTTTTTGTTAAGGAGGTAGTGGTTGTAATGTATTCTGATCAACTTGTGCAGAGCACAATTTAACCTAATGACAACCCTGCTTCATCATGTTCAATAGGCTAAGTCAACATACAAAGATATTTCTTTATTCTACATTAATACCCTAATGTGAGCTTTAGGGATGAACGAGCAAATTTTTTTAATTCCGTCATGTGGCACATACTACAGGGCGGCAACAGCAATCGGGTAAGCGGAGCAGCTCCGCTCCTCTGATTGCTGTTGCAGTCCTGTACTATGTGTTCCTGGATCGCTCACTGACAGGAGGATCCCCACAGCTGTATTTATGAATGCAGCCATGATAATCGTCCTCTCAGTGAGAGATCCCCGGGCACTAAAGGTTAGAATGAAGGCTTGCCCTCATTTTGACCCATAGTGCCCGGGGATCGCTCACTGACAGGAGGATTCCCACGGCTGTATTTATGAATGCAGCCATGATAATCCTCCTAAAGTGAATTTTGATGGTTTCGCAAAATTTCACCAAAATTTTGCAAACGCATTGGAACTTCAAGGAAATTTTCTCTAGAATGCCAGAGGCAGCAGAATAGAGAGTATACATTTTGTCCATAACAACTTGACTGCTTGATTTTTTTCCACAATGTATTGTGATTGGTTGTTATAGGTACTTGCTTTTGTTATGTAAATAATTTTATTTTCTCAGTGTTTATAAATCAGCTCCTGAGAGTCCAATAACAAAATAATATACAAGTAACAGGCAAACAGTGTATAATAAAAAAATCACTTACTAAAGCAGACAAAAGGGGACACAGCATTGTGCCATTGCAATTTTATTTGTAATATGGATCAAGCCAACGACTACCTTCCACTCATAGCCACTAGTTGTTGCAATTTGCTGCACAATAGACTAATGTTCACTAAATTATAACAATCTTTTTTTGCCATAACATAATTTTTCACAGCCAGTAAAAGCTGCAAATAATCAAATGGCCAAACAAAAATTATATTGGCAAATAACATGTGATATTGCTTGTATGTTGATTCTAATGGGTCTTATTCACAGAATGAAAGGTGCACCAATAGAACAAACTGCAGCATAGTGTACAGGTGTTGTTAAACAGAATTTGTTAACAGTTGTTAATTCCTAACTCCCCAAAAAAATACCAAATGAGATAAATTAAGCAATCGGAAACGGGTGATATTGTAATGACCAAATACTATTAATCTGTACAGCTGAGAATCATGATCAATTTAGGACATTAAACAGGACATTAGACTGTGCTATCTAATGTCTAATCAGACATTAACTAGCACCATGAAAGGATAGTTTTACTGCTAAAGTTTACAGTATAATGTTAATGTCTTACTGAGTTACTTTCAAGCCTTGGAATGAGAATGCAATGTTAAATTGTCTAGTATTTACTAATTAATGCTTCCAGATTCAGTGTTTACTTACCTATTCCGTGGTCTGTATTAGAAAAAAAGCAAGGAAAGGAATTTCAGCCTACTTAATACAATTCTGTCTAAATATCCCTTGATAAAGCAAAATGCTTGGTTAAACTGGTCACTAATATCTTGTGAGTAACAGTCAGGATGGGTCCCAAGAGATACAAAACAATGAGCTGATCATCTGGCACATGATTAGATGATTCAAATGAGCAAAACACTATTTAATGCACAAAGGTAAGTACAAATTTGGAATATATAGTCATACAGTACAATGTCACCATGATATATTTGTTAGGTAAACCAACCCCTTTGTGTTGCAAGCAAAAACCTCCTGGGATGGCCGGATGACAAAAAAATAACATAAAGGATTCAGTTTCAATTACATAGGGAGAAAAATTGTAACATACAGTACTTTCAATTCATTCCTAATGCATGAAAATGAGACCAAGCAATTATAATGTTCTGCTTCATGTCCTAGTATTTGTCATCTAAATTTTCTGGTATGGATATTTACCTCTTTTAAAGTTGTCCATGTCCAATGTTCAGGTTGATTTTGTAGCTAAATTTTATTCCCATTAAAGTCAATATGGAAAATTCTGGTTTATTTATGCTCTCCAAGAGGATACACTTTCATCAGTAAAGCTTGGTGATCCAGCAAACCTGAAAAATATCTGGTCCAGAATTCAAAACATTTGCTTGCAAATAGAAAATTACTTTGAAGCAATCCATTCTGGGTTTTCTGCATCAACCAGCTTCACTGATGAAAGTATCCTCTCCAGCCTTGGAGAGCTTTAGTATATCAGACCTTAAGTGGCAACATGTGAATAGAATGGTAAGGGAGTGTAGCAAAATGCAGGTTACCAACATTGAACTATGCCAGCAGAACAATAGTAATATTGCTACACTCTCCTGTCATTCTGTAGTAAAAAGTAATTGTTTAAAAAGAAAAAAAAAAAACTATGCTAATTTTGAAAACTAAATCCTGTACAAAGCGATTACAAGAAATGATAGATAAAATTAGATGAATAAACTGACTGTAGTTTCACCTTTCTCACTCTAAGCAACTGTTCATTTTGTACCTTTCTGATACGTTCTTTACAATGTACATAAAAAGTTGTTTCTAGTTTTCTAAACATGGAATTTTGGATTGGTTGTTGACTGGTATGTTGGCTAACTATAGTCCCAGCATTTTACATGTTTATAATACTTTACATATTGATGCAGACAATTTAGTTGTTCATGATGTTGCTTCATTTGTGAATAATACTTCTTTAAGATCAGACTGTAGTACAATATAAAGGTAAACTCATTTGAGCTAACATAAATTCATAGTTTTATATACACTAATGCATGCAGCATGCCTAATAGTGTGGACATTATGTTCTCTAAAGTCAGTTAAACTGATTTGATAGAAAATAACAGATATTGACAGCTTCATCTATTAAAACTTCCTCCCAGAATAAAGGCACCTATCCTTTTAAAGTTATTATTTTAGGAGAGTACATTAAGAAGACAGACTTGTGTTATAGATTCATAAACATAGTAAATGATGTGCCTTAATACTACATTAATGACACTGTTGGTATTGCTGTAATGTACTGTCTATATACACATATTAGTTAAATGCACTACCAATACAGAACTGAAATAAAGGCCCTGCAATTTTTTTTAATTCTATACGTATAATTTTAAAACTAAGCAAATGTGTAGAACAAACATTTTAATAACAAATTGATGTGTGTGCTAGCATATGCCATTCACTATCTAATGTAGTTTAATACCTATTTAAAAAGTGGTAAATAAACTTAGTTCTGAAGCCTAACATTTCTGACTGAGGACAAGGAAACATAAGATTTCATACACGTGTTTTGACACTGCTACATATTAATGTGCACAATTTGCATTGCTATGTCAGTACTGATAAAAATCCAAGGATTGTTAGTAATTTTCCTGTAGATACATCAATAACCTATTATTCACTGAAATTTTGCCTGCAACGTATAAAATGACTAGGTCATAGGATGAATCAGTTAAGTATTGTTGCTACAAATCACTGAATTACAGTGATCTATCAATGCCTATTCAGTTCTTTGGCTAGAGATTGTAGATAGCAATATGGTAAACATATATTATCATGTGCTAAAAACTGAGCTTACAGGTACAAAACTCTTATAGTTGCTATGTTGTGTGATACAACAGATAGTCATTCTGGTTTCTGGATTTGTAGAAGCTTCTAGTAAACCCCAATATTATTGGATGTATAGAAACATCTAGAATGGGTATTTGGCAGTGCTGGCATCCAAAATATCCAAAACTATTCCATGTAATTTTTACCCCAAACAGTTTTTTAGATTTGGAGAATGGAGAAAGCTTAGTACCCCTATCAGATTTTACTATTCTGTCAGGCTCTGTTTCTAAACACTTACTTTACTGGATTTCTAATCTGGTCTGCCAAGAAGCAATGGTCTGTAACTTGACATATGATTAGATACCTTGTTCTTTACCGGTATAATAAAGTCATGGAAAATCAATTTGATTGGAAGGGCCACACCTGATCCACCTTGGTAAAACAACAAATACCTCAAAACACTGTGAACAAAGAGTGTTATTTACAGCAGAGCTATGAACATGCCTATGTTATATCACAGTATTCCGTTCCACTAATAGGAATGTGACAATATAGGATAAGTAAGGCAAAACAGGGTGGGAGGGCTGGGTGGTAGAAGAACTTTAGGCCAACAGAATAGATTTATTATCAAAACATGGCCCAGCAAACTTCCAACAGCCAAAAACCCCAAATTACAAAGGCTCAAGGGTTGATTTATTCCTTTTTCTGAAACTAAAGAAAGTTTTGGATATAGATATGCTAAGTAAATTAAGATGTATGAAAAATCAGCTATAGTCACCATCAGAAATCAAATCAGTATCATATTATTAATTTTTTCCATTACCTTTTCCAGCCATTTTAACGTGAATATAACAGATTCTGGGCAGAAGGGAGGGGGACGTCGTCCCAACTGCAGCACCAAGCCTGTACCAATACAGCCCTGATTGGAAACGAAATACGAAACATTATAGTTTTGATGTACATCAGGATGTACTGTGCACGTTGTCTACAAAGGATACAGTGATGCATCATGAAGACCATCAGGATCACCTGGTATTTATACTTTGTTGTACCTTAGGGTATATGCAAAAAATAAGTGTACACTGCACATAGTACAAGACTTAAGCCTGTGGGTTCACTAGTTACTTTTATACTACTGAGGCCATTGTAGGCAATAAAAGCCAATATGTAGCTCTCTCTACTATTGAGAGATAGTACTAAAATTGTTTAAGCCCCAAGTAAAAACACACAAAAATATCCTTTAAAAGCTGTTAAAATTTTACACATTTTGGAGCTTAATACAGAAATGTGTATAATCTCATTTAAATGTAATATATTTAGCACTGTAGCTTGTCTAAGTTGAAGAAACGCCCTAAATATTAAACCTTTGCATTTGACACTTTATAACAGGGATTTACATTTCAACGATTATCTCTCCTTAGTAACAATGAATGTCTTATTGATTTAAAATTACACAGCTCTGTTTCATACACAATACACAGTAGAAGCATATAAAAGTTAACAGAACTATAATAATCATTATTTAAAAATCATTTTTGTTAAATAACATATTGCCTTTGCTTAAAATGTCACATTACGCAAAGTATAATGAAACTATAATTTACCATGAACCAAAAACATTACTAATACAAAGCAGTTAAAAAAAAAGAAAAAAATTGTGAAATGTTGCAATCATACTTCAAATGTCCTAAAGAGTTGTACCCTTGCTAACAACTATTGTTTGTGAGGTTAATTTCGATCTTTCATGAAACAGTATTTTACCAGGGAATCTATCTTTTCAACATACTTATTTAAATAATCTAAATTTATGGTAATAAGGTTATGATAATAAAAAAATTTGCAATGCTTTTTTCAGTTTGTCTTTTGATGGAATAAAATGCATCTCAGTATGCAATACACTGTATATAATATCTGTTGTTTCACGTATTGTAATGTAAGCACTTGTCTTTGTACCATTAAAGAGGTTAAAAAGTATGAAAAAAAATGCCTACAGACAGCAAAGGATTAGTAGATGGTATAACCTGTGGTGTCCCTACAGCTGACATTTTCCCCATTACTGAATTATTGTGGCCTTTTCTGTACTGAGTGATCACTGTACTGGTAGCAATCTTAGTAGGGCTATTGTTTTGCTTCCTTATGTCAAAGGTGTCCAATAGCTTTAGGCTTAATAGGTGAGTACAGACAGTGTTAGAAGCAAAGTGTCTGAAAAAACTGTTTCATAGATCAAATGTGATTGCACACTACTGTACAGCTTATTTCCTCTTATCTCTGGATTCTTCTGGAGAGCATTCAATAGGTGTGAGCATGTGATAACCAAAGTACAAAGATGCCAGATTACTTTTTCCAGCATTCCTGCACTGTGGTAGAAACCATTGGCTTATTAAAGCTTTCCAAGGCTGGAGAATATATACTTTCATCAGTGAACCTGACCATATGATTAATTTAGACTACAATAAAATATTGAGTAATAACTGTAAGTCATAAAAATATTGTAAATAAAAAATGTCAACTAGGATTGCAGACTATAGGTGGTTATTATTTATCATTATCATTTTATATGATGTATGCAATTTGGGATTGTGTGCCATTTTTAATGTGCTTTAACATTTTTGCATTGTTTTTCACTTATATTAACGTTATAAGGATATATATATATATGAGAGGACTTTGGTATCTTTGCAAGGTTGAAGTTATCAGGATGACTATGAAGTCACCTAATCACTTTTACAATGGGCTATTATGTATTGGAATATAATGAATATTCACTTTTAGTAATAAAATATTGTATATATGTATTTAATTCACATATATTTTTATTTCAAATAGTGTACTCAAGTAAATATTTTCTTCCTTCCTGTAAAATAAAACATAACTAAACATTCAGTACTGTCATCAATTACTGATTAGGATGAAGGAGAATTAGCAGAATGAATAAACAAGAAATCTAAAGGGTTGGAGACAGATTTTAACAATCTGACAATTAGGATGGTTATAATCAGTGCAAACTAGTGCCAGTTCTATCAAATTTAATTTTCTTTTTTAAAAAAGGAGGATTAAGCACCAGATGCTGTTTCACCATCTAATTCCTACTGTACAATTTTATGCTTGTGTAGCTGATGATTCATTCAATCTATACAATTATCTATTACATTTAATATAAAGAGTTTTATTAAAAAGAAATTAAATCCATTTTTGTTAATCTAGTAGACTAGTAATGTATATAAAATAAATAGGATAAAATGAGATGCTGGGATTAGATAAAATAAGATAATATGCAGGTATAAATGACTGTCTATTCATAATGTATTGTATTTAAAACTATTTTACATATATTATGCCATATAGACAGCTGAGTACTCCTTGCACAGTGCCAACTGACAACATATTGAACTGGGATGCCATGCTATCTATTAACTAGACTAGTGGATGCTCTAAAATTAAATCTTAAAAAAAGTTTTGTTTTTTTTTAATTTGCTATCCATTTCCCCTAAGGGATATTGTCCTTTACTTCCTGCCTAGGACACAACAGAAAATATTATAATGGATATATAGTACCGCTTCAAAAATTTGTGAGCGGGCAAATCTTTATAGCAGAAAGGGATGGGCTATTTCCCTTCTGTAATAAAAAATGCTTACCTGCCTGTTTGCTATCCTCCCTCCCCCCATCTCCTGCTGAGATCTTAACATACGATGCTGGGATATGCTGGGGCTGGCAGGGCTGAGTGGTAATGCATGCAGGAGATACATCAACTCATCTTGACCAATCAAGAAAGCAAAAGATTAGGAAACCAGAAAAAGAAGAACATGATGGTGTCTGCGACAGATTGGGGACAGGTAATTAAATTTAAATAATTACAATCGGGCAGGTGTTGTTCTATATTTGCAAAAGGGACACCCATGTCCGGTTGTAATGTTTTAAATTTTTACATTTAGTTAGTTCCACTTTAATCCTTTGAAAGTGCCTCGTAGGCAGTTGTTATCATAACAGATGTTTCCACTGTAAGATTTCTGCTCCCTAGAGAGAAAAAAAAAACCTGACAGAGGTTATACTCCTTTAAGACTCCAAAACTTAAATTTAGATTGTTACCTAAGAGGTGAAAGAATGTGATATAAACTTTATGCATCAGGACGAGTAAATGATTTAATAAATACAGACAAAAAGAATACAAGAATAGAATCTCTACCAACCACAACATTTATGTAGTTAAGATTTTATCTAAAAAGAGTAATGAACCAACATGTGAGCATTTTGTTTTAATCAAGGAAAATAGGCAAAACCAGTGTATGCCTAATTAAGGTTGTTTAATTAGAGGTTGTTTTAGTGCACATTGTCCTTGCACTTAGTTTAGTATCAAATAAATGGTATGTTTTGAACTACCCAAAGGCCTTATGAAGATAGACTAAAAATGAAGAAATCTGCAAAACAAATGTGAAAAATGTATAGTTCCAAAAAAGACCTGATAATGGGAAGACCATATCAACATACAATAAAAATATACCCACAAAATAAATGAAAACCCCAAAATATACCTTAACCCCTGGCGTTCTAATTCTGTCCGTATTTTCATGCAAAAAGCAGTACATTGTTTTGCATGGAAATTTATTTTACAATGTAGGCTTATAATTCTTAGACATAACTCACTGAAATATGTCCAATATTTATTAAATGTAACAATAAACTTTAAACAAAAAAACACAAACATCTGTTAAAAAAAGGGTGAATAAAAAATAGGTAGGTAATAAAAAGGGGGACAAAGCAAAAGGGCCAGCAGTTAGCCCTGGAAATCAAGAGATTCACACCCTCCCTACTTTTATTGGCTGGATGGAGGGTTGTCATGGCAGCTTGGTGGGCGTGTTATTATTATAGGTCCATGAAAGCTAGAGTTGGGAAAATGGAGAATATATGGGGGGTGGGACCAATAAGGGTATGGTTCTTTCTGTTAAGGGTTGCCTTGCATGATACTTGGTTGTTGTGGGGGCCAGGTTTTAGAGGTAGAACCTGCTAACCATCCCCGAGGCGGTGGAAGGGCGGCTGGGGGCCGGGATGTGGAGCTGAGATATTTGAGTAAAAGAAGATGTTATAGTGTGATTTTCATGGACTTAAAGGAGGTTGTTCTTCCTATCATACTGGAAATGTTTTTGGTTATATGAAAATTGTGTTTTTTATCTTTATAAAAAAATGTTATTTTATTTTGTTAATAAAAGGGCTGCTATGGCCAATTTTAATGTGTGCTATTTATTAGATGTTTAATCTGGTGGGGGTAAGGGATTAATTGGTGGGGTTAGCAGCTGTGGTTTCATCTGTGGTACCCTGGTCATGTGGTGCTCTGGTTCCTGGTTCTGGTAAACTGCTACCCCCTGTAACTTGTGTGCCAGTATGTACTGTTCAGGCTGCAGGGACTGATCTGCTATTCCCAGATTTAGAAATGAAATACAATCTTTACCATTACATAAATGTATGTTATAGTTATTTGCCTGTACCTTCTTTGTCATTCTCTTACTATGAAAATGAGAATGTTTATTATTATCTTATTCCTAAACCTATTCTTGCTTTTCATTATTTTTGCCGATTCCAGTCTACCTCTCACTATTCACATATAAGGATGGCAGAATTGGCAAAAGCTGGCAATGTTTTCAGAAACCTGTATTGGTAGTTATGTAATTTTTTGTGTGTGTTGTAAATTAAAGTGACTGTTAGAAGCTAGAAAGCAAAGCTTAAGAGAAATATAAAGAAGACAATGATGTAATAAATAAGGCATTTTAAAATATATAAATAACTAATTAAAAGCATTTATTTTAAGGTCACTGTTTTCATTAGGCACTGTTTGACATTTTGGTGTGTACTAATGAAAGATAATTTTTCTGTTTGTCATGTTAATCTATGTAGAATTGTCATTAAGTATTGTTGTTGGAGTTTATTCAGACACTAGGCAGGGGGTGATATTGTTGAGAATTTAACACAAGAAAGCAATAAAGCTCTAACTTGTAAATATATTAGCATGGAGCAGCCAGCTGTCACACTTTTCTATTTGGGAAACACATGCAGAGCAGCAACACTGTAAAACAGAAATGTGTCCAAAACAGATTTCCCCATTTTTAGATAGAGTGAATGCGTGACTGATTCACAGCCAGGGTTGTGCTCCTCTCCAGCAACTCATTGGAGAGATAACCTGCCAACTCTGACAAGGCACACAGTTTTTTTTCTGGCTGTTCATCTAAGGATGATGTTCTACAAAGATTCCACATGAGGGCCAGTGTAATCATCATTTGGTTTCCTCATTCATTCAAGTGAATTCTTCCTAGGAGAAGATGGAGAATTTGCATTATCTGATGATACGTTAAGCTCATATGAGGTCATTCTGTCATAGATATGCAAGAAGTGTTATATCTACATTGCTGCAAAGACCCAATATAATATAAAACCCTTTGTATTAATGCAAATACCCTTAACCCTTAATGCAAATAAAAGTGAAATCCATTCTGAGGGCAGTTCTGCACTCAAAGAGTATCAGGCGTGTGCAGCAGTATTGTTATTTATCTACAAACTGGAAAGAAACATTGTTAAAAGAAGCCATGGTGTAACTATGTATGAAGTCACAATAGTGTTGATACTTAGGTATAAGGATTGGTCACAATGATAGAGTTTCTAGAATATTTATTAATGTACTTAATTTCCCCTGAACTTCTCATTTTGCTTTGTCTGCCCCCTATAAATTTTGAAAACTGGAGTCCAAATCTGCAATCATGAGCAGAAAATGGGCTTCTGAAATGCTAACTGATTATACTACTATGTTGTAGTAATCATTCAGGTAACTCTGCAAAGGTGTTCATTTTTTTATTTTCCTAAACATAATTGTATTGTTATAATCTCCTGGGCGGTTCATTTTTGGTGGAGGAAGTGAGAGAACGGGGATTGTGAAGGAGGACACCGGAGGATCAGGTAAGGCTCTATTTACTATTGTATTTCACCGTTTTAGCTACCCCGAGTTTGAATCGGGGTTACTGCTTTCAGCATCTTTTTTCTACCCCAAGTCACACTCGGGGCTAATGCTCAGGAGGTTAAATTATACTCTAATTAATTGTTTTTCAGGTTTAGGGAGTGCTAATTAGTGTTCGTTTTCCAATTCGGGTTGTCCTTATATTAGACCCAAATATGGCTGTTTGAATTCGGATAGACCCAAAGCGAAAAATACGGGATGCGCAAATTTGTGAGTAAAAAATGTGTTTTAAAAAAAATAATAATGTTAAAGAAATTTATTGAATGTGTGTGATTTGTGTAACTAACTTTTATTCTTTTACAGGTTATCCCACAATGACAGGATGATTCCAGCCGTGAGAATCCTCCTGTCAGTGTGGGATCCCCGGGCACAAGAGGTTAATACAAGCAAAATAGAAGCATTATACAGCAATGAGGAATTGTCCAAATTGCCTCCCAGCAGCCAGCAACAGTTAGTTACTGACTGATAGATTATACTTAATGGTGATCACTGATATCACCTCATTTACAGCAGAACTAAACTCCCCTCTCATTGCTCCTGGGCTGGAGCTAACATTTTTACATAATCATCTTCCAGATTCACGTTTTTGACCATCTTTATTGGTCAGACTGGAATAACATAACTTTCCGCATGTACATTTTTAATTTCCATTGAAAATTAATTGATGGAATTTGGACATGTCAGGATTGTAGTTCAATTCAGTGTACATTTAACAGAAGAGTGTCAACAGGCAAAGACATTTATTTTATTGCAGAAGGGACATAGCGTGTCTCTTCTGCAATAAAGAGCTGCCTGCTTCAATTGTTTCTTTTACAGGTTTAGATCCACCTTCAATCCAGACATCTGTCACCCAAAAAACTTGCAGGTTACTAAAAGTGTAATGTGTTATAAATTGTATGCTCTTGTGTCCAAATAAATACCAGCTAAGCCATGGTGTTCCAAAAATGTGATTTTCTCTAATGTTATTGGGGCAATAGTTGTTAACCTTTTTAAATGCACATACCATGTAGGAAAAATCCATAGAAGATACATTATTCATACATGAGAAAAATATACTGACATTGGAATAGAGATTGCAATTAAATACACTCATACATTTATTTTTTTATTTCCAATATTTTAATGTCTTTCCGTGTGGTAACAAATATCTACAAATTCAAATTACTTGTAACTTTGGTTACAAGAATCAATGGTACAATCAGCAATATCAGGAAAAATATCTAACCATGTTTAGCTCCAGTAAACAGAGTAAGAGGAACCCAAGCAATAATTTGTAGTGGTTGAGACAGGAGGGGGATTGAAAAGAGAAAAATCGGAGTATGGAAAATAGGAAAGGAAAAAAGAGAGAGAGTTCCTAGGAAAAAATCCTTTTTTTTAAGAAGTGTTCATTGAAATATTGTGTCCAAATATAGAAATGAAAGCTTATCATTTAAAAGTGGAGATTGACTGTTATTGATCCATTCATCAATCTTAGTATTAGTTTAAAAAGACAATGTGGAATAGGAGGGATTTTTGAGATCTGGCTATCGTTATCTTAGCCACTAGAAATAACTACAAAAATAACTACAAAAATAAAAATACTATATAAACAAAATATAATTCATGAGGCATCTTGATGATCTTGATATGTATCCGATGGGTTTTTTTTTAATTGGACTTTACAAGGACTGTTTGACAAATCAAGAAAAAGTAAAATTACAGAATCCTATCTATATATTTTGGGAAAGTCTACCAGGTGTAGGACAGAGTAACTTTCTGGCCACAGCCTCCAAAACATTTAGTAGGTGCACAAGGAATGAAGGTTTCTTTGTGGGGACCATATACCACCTCTTTAGGATTTTAAATTTAGCTTTCACCAAGAAAAAGTTTAATGTTTATTTTGATTATTGTAAGCCAACTTTTGCCATCCCCCCTAGCTCTCTCCCAGGTCCTGTTCTAATCGAGGTATAAAAAGTAGTTTAGATTAAGTGAATATAATATTTATAGTTTGGATATGTCTCTATGTTCTATAGATTTTTCTGGAACATTTTCAAATAAGGGCATGCAAGTGATGTAGACAGGAAATAGGAGGAATGTAGTGATTTTTTTTGCATCTTTAACTGTCACAGATCCTTGCAGGACCAGGGGATCTGTGCCTTCTTCAGTGTCACCCAAATTCAGTCCCTGCTGCATGCACCTGCTGCTCAGGGATCCCATCTTCTGCTTACTTCCTAGTCTAGGTCATGTAATTCTCTGTCAGCTGCTCCCTTTCCTCAGAGGACTAGAGTCTTCCGCAAATGTGCTCCACCTGCTGGTGGAGATGTGAACACCACCTGAACTGCCTCATCTTCAGCCCTCCCTCTGGTGGTAGGTCAAGTTGCCTGCAGGTCACATGACCCCATCCTTTACATGATCTTCCCTATATTAGGAAGTGATTGGCAAGAGGAGGCTGCCTGAACAATGAGTTTTTCTTGGCTCTGTTCCCAGGTTCCAATTGTTACTGTCCATGTATCCTGTAACTGATTCTCCTCTGTACCGGCCCAGCTTCACCCTTTACAACTCCTGATCACCGCTTGCCCTGACCTATGGCTATTCTCGAGTACTCCTGTTTGCCACTTGCCCTGACCATGCTCCTGTCTCTCGTTACGGCACCATGCTTTATTCCTATCTGTCAGCAGTCACCAGTTTCTGCGTGCATGGGGGTCGCAACCTGACAACAGCCCCAGTGTAACATCCTCATCTCTAGAGGCTCTGAGGAAGATGGGACTGTTGCTTAAATGCACCCTGCGCGCTTCTCAGCCAGCTGGGCTGGTGACATGGAGGGTCCACCATACCGCCCTGTGGCACCGTGACATTACCATTCAGACTTTGGGAGTTTATTTTGTTGTATTTCTCTCAACAGAGTATCATAGAATGTACAGAAGTCAGATTTTCTCAATAGTTTCCTGTTTGTCAATAAAAGGAAATTTTCTATGTACCACATCCTGGATTTGTTAAATTTATGTTTGCCTCTTATTCTATCCCATATTTCAAGTCAGTATATCTACCAATCTTGTCTACTGGTCTTGAGCATGTAATGTTCATCTTTAACGTGCTTATATGAAATACGGTTGCTTTTCTATCAGCCTAAACTAGTCTTGTCATTCTCCTGTGACTAATATCTGTGTGCAATAAGGCATTTTCACCCGTAGAACTGCTGCTTATTGTATATTTCCCTTTTTTTTGCTCAGAGGTTTGCACTCTGGTCTTTGCAGCGCTGCGTCCCAGGTTCCAATCTCGATCAGGACACTATCTGCATGGAGTTTGCAGGTTCTGTTTGCGTGGGTTTCCTCCGGGTACTAAATTTTCCTCCCACATTGCAAAAAAAGCATTCAATTAGGTTGATTGGCTTCCCCCCAAAATTGACCTTAGATTGTATTAAAGACATATGACTATGGTAGTGACATTAGATTGTGAGCCCCTTTGAGTGACACCTAGTGACATGATTATGGACTTTGTAAAGCACTGTGTAATATTATGGGGCTATATAAATACTGTGTAATAATAATATTAATAATAATATTAATAATAATAATAATAATAAAAAATCAATTTATACAGATAGATCTGCCCTCCTTATTCTTTATTATATTATGTGTTGTAATAAGGACTTTTTTTCCAATGCAACATAAAAGCAGAGAGCAGACAGATGTCCATTCCAAAAAAATTACAATGTTGAAATGTTTTTAAATAGTTACACTGAGAACAAATTGTAAGTTTGCAACCAAAACAGGAGAAATAAAATTAGAACAGTAATGAAAAACATTATTACCAAATATATCAACAAACATGAGTGACAGGTATCCAATCTTGTGGAGTGCCTTCAATGTAATTGTCTTTTCTTCATGAGAGGAATTCATGTCCACTCTTTTCCTTTGTAAACTAAAGAGGGTATTATACGTACTGAGAATAAACTAAGCAGTGGATCTATACAATTTATTAAACTAGAATGAAAAAAATGAGGAGTGATTACTTTCAGGTTAGTCAATTGTTTTATAAGAGGCCTATTATTTTATTAGGAGCAAGGTTAAAGAATAGAATAATAGTGCTATAGTTGTTCCTACATCATATAAAAAAGAGTGAATAGATTCTGAAATTGTATGTAGATAGAAGTGACTTGCCATCTTTTAGAAACACATACAAGTAACCTTTTTAATGCACTCATAAAACAAATCAGTGAAAAAATTCCACGGATGAAATGTTGGGTAGAGTAAGGGTAACCA
>NC_092860.1:100743700-100744800 GCF_032062135.1 Pyxicephalus adspersus
AGCCTCTGACCATAATATTCCAGTCACTGGAGATGGTTCATCAAAGGATTATAAACTGGTTACTTAGAGTCGAAGATAAGATGAAGCTGTGTTAACTCTTTGCACATGATATGACATTCAAAGAACACAGCTTGACCCTAATCATTATGTTCAGACAGCAACCTCTAATCCATTATTAAATCACCTCCACCCTCAGTATTGGATTAACAGCTTCTTTGCACTTATGTATTTTTAAGAAGAGTTAATTGTATAATAGAGGGCCCCAGGTTGCACAAAAGTAATGTGCTGTGAAGATAATCTAATCAGGCGAGTATCCACCAGGAGATGCATACTACCTAGGCCACATAGGAAAGTAAATGCACATGTCTACTCCAAGGCTGCAATCACAGGGTTGCATTCTAGTCAGACATGGTCACGGTAACTCAGAAAGCATAATACATGGCCTTGCATTTTCAATGGCACCTCAATGCATTGTTATAGGAGGCAATGAACCCTAAAAAATATCAGTTATGGCTTTTCATGTGTTAATGTTCACTGCATACCTTAGTGGTTTTTCTACAAACCTACATCCTTCGACCCAAATATACATATATTTAAATTATATCAATAATATCCATGCAGTTTAGTAAATATAAGATTGTCTTTGATTGGAGAGGTGGGAAAAGAAGGGTAAGGTGCAATTTCCTATTTGGAGCAAAGATCTATAGGAAAGTGGCATTTTTAAGGTACTAGGCAGTTAAAATTGGATTAAGGCACAATTTTTTCAAAAATTTTAAAACAAATATTAAACAAATTTTGAAATAAATTATGTCAGTTCCAAATTTTGTTGGAGATGTTCATCCTCCTTTACTGCAGTAATGCACCAATCTTTGTTGCTGGCTCCAGTTTGCATCGTTCTTCACCGCATGCTTACTTTGGATTTTCAACCAATCCCTCTGATCCTTGCTACTGGCTGTAGTTTGTTTTTTGTGTGGGTGCCCTGCCTGGATGTCCCCCCCCCCCTGTCGGCCCAGAGCCATATACACTCTACCATAACTGCTATCACTATACCATCACACCATAAAAGTGCTTTTGCTGTACTCCAGAACACATTGAGTTAC
>NC_092860.1:100745665-100747757 GCF_032062135.1 Pyxicephalus adspersus
AGTGGAATTGATTAAAGAAAGAGATAGAAAGTGAATAAAGTAGTTTAACTTTGGAGATATAAATCTGTATTTGTAATATATGTTTATAAGGTACATCCAACAAAATATCCTGTGTTTAAAGCTATTTTAAAATTGTATTTCTTTTATATTTTTAAAACATTTAGTTCAATGACAGGTTGGTGTTTCTGGAAGCAGGTTGTTGTCAGAAAACTTCAAATCCTGATACTAACTGAAAACTTGTAACACTACTTTTTCTGGAAAAAAAAGGTTATTGAAAAAAGAAAAAGGAGATACAGTTTTTTACATTGAATATGTTTTTAAGTCTGAATAGATTTTATTGTCCTAAATTAATAAAAATATTGTTGTAGGCTGAAGGAAGTGCACAATATAGATATGAGGGTTACTTAGAAAATTAGTTCCAGAAACCTAAAAAATCTGTTTACAAACAATACAATTACAAAAGTGACTTTATTTAAATGATTAAAAGCTACTACATCTATACCTAGTACAGAAATAATGAAGCAATCTATACAGAACTCTTTAACACTTGAGAATCTCATGCAGGTCAGCTTTTTCTAGGAGGCCCAACTGCTAATATTCAGACAACAATCAGTCAAACTAATATTAGTTTTACTGTTCATAGGAATCTTCTTTTCTGACAATAGAAATCATTTTTGTAAATACTTTAGTTTGTACTGGTTTAAGGTTTAAATGCATTGTTGCGTTTCATATAGGTATCCTCCTTACAGGTCTCATTGAAAAAATTGTGACATTTTACCACTGTCTAACTAAGTTCATAAAAGTTTACAGGAAGAATTGGATGAACCTAGGAGAGAGCTGTTATCAGTAATTTCTGGGCCCCATATTAGGTAAACTTCTTGAGCATCTCTCCCCCATCTAAAAGTTCCAGAATTGCCAAAAATTGGGCTAACCAGTATTGGAGCCAGATGCAAATGGAGGGTCAGGCTTGCTAACCAGAGCCTACACTTTCACCTGGTTGCCTTGGTTGCTTACTAGGCCAGATCCAACACATTCACCTGTCTCCATTGCTGTAGGTCGAGGGTGAAGGCTACCCTGCAAGGGAGCCAGGGGCAAGTAAAGGTTCAGAGCCAAACTAGCAAGGGTATTACACTTTGGGTTTGGGAGCCAGGTACAAGTAGAGCTTCACCCTTGACTTGCATATGGTTCCCTTTCTGGCTAACCTGGCCCACCCTTGCACCTGGTTATCTTGCTCTTTATTCTCCACTCTTTTCTCATGTTTCCCCTATGTCCTCTCTTCTTGTCTCTTACCATCCCCACTTTTTCTCCTGTGGCTCCCTCAGCTATTCCATTTTTACCCTATGTTTCACTCTCGACTTTTCCCCTTTGATTTTCTCTTTTAGGGTAATGACCAGGATATGATTAAAAGTTCGATTGATCCGGGCCTAATACTGATTTCCACTGGTAGCATGGAATCCCTCAAAGTGCGGAGTCCACTGGGTTCTCAAAGTGCGGAATCCCTCAAAGTGACACCAGGTGTCCACTGGGTTGATGGGCAAGTAGCTTAGAGGCCACCGGGCTTTTTGCTGCTGGGTGTCACCAGGTCACGACCCCACAGGTCAGGGCAGGTGGCAGACAAGCACTTTAAATTATCTGAGATAAAGGCGACAGGTCCTGAACCTTAGGAACCAAAGACCTGACAGGGCAATTTGGGAACGAGGTAAGATGAAACCCATAATTAGCAAAAAAACAGAAATTGGGAGGTGGCATAGTCCTGCAGACAGATGCGTGACACCACGGGCCAGTTCAGCTGTGAGCACAGCAGAAATTGAAAGGTATTGTAACAACATCAAAGAATTTACACCACACTGCAATTTCCCCTACACAGAACATGCTTTCTCTAGGCATCCAAAGAGTGTAATTCCTATGAATTTGTAATCCATTTTTAAGGTCTACAATTTACTTCCTACAAGCTGATGTAGGTACAGTTCTTGTGTTCACAAACTTCCGACAAAGATCAGGCCCCTGCTACAATTTCATTACTAGGAAAGGGAAGGAGGCTTAGGAAATGCTTCCTACTGCCTGCAGCAGATCAGGGACATATTATTCTAGG
>NC_092860.1:100749779-100750937 GCF_032062135.1 Pyxicephalus adspersus
ATCTTTAAGCCAGTTCTCTTTCCATTTACAGATCGACTTTTCTAAACCAATGGACCCTAACTTGCACATTACCCATCTGTGGGGTACAGTGTCAAATGCTTTAGCAAAGTCCAAGTACACTATATCAACTGCTATTCCACTGTCTACCTGTGTACCAACTTCCTCATAAAAAGAGAGTAAATTTGTTTGACAATTTCGGGTCTTGCAACACTGGTCATTGCTTTTTACTGGGAGGGTGCTCTTGGTTTTTGATACCCCCAAACCTCTCAGAATGTAAAGACATATAAACTAATATTAGTATGCTTTCAAGTCCATATCAGCCTGTGATATGTTCAACATTGTAGAATACTTTAATACCACAAAAATTGAGCATTAACTAAACACCACAGAATACGTTAATATGAAGCTCTGCTGTAATTAGCCAAAACATTCTTTCTTCTTGTACTTGGTACAAAAGTCAAAATGATGCAATGGTAGGCTATGAGCAGAAAACAAATTTGCCCCCAAAGACTTACAGTATGATCCAGAGTGTCTGGATTGAAACTAACAAATTTATATATTGGAGGTTCTTGCATTGAATGAACCAAACACTGATAACATGGTATAATTAAGCTTTATTGACATTAGAAGTTTACAACCAGGCATTTATCTGCCCATTTCCCCCCAGCCATTGATTGGAATGAGTGAATAGACCTTTCATATCAAGCCAAGTACACACATATGATGTTGAAAGGGTGCACAAAATAAATTCAACCTGCTGTGGTTCATTGGGAAAAATGGCAAATATGGTGGATAACCATAAAGATATGCACCATAAAAAAACACAAATAGTCATTATATGCAAAATATATGTATTCAAATACTGCAAGTAAGGACTAAACTAGATCTAAACATCATTTCATAAAAATGTGGAAAACTATTGTTTAGACTTGAGTTTCCCCATAAAAACTAAATGGAATTTGTAAGGATTAGTAATTTCTTGTAAATGTAAAATACACATACTTCCAAAAGCTCCATTAGATTCAATTCCCAACTCACATTTTTAAAGTTTAATTATTTTAATCCCAAATCAATTAAATACAAAATGTATGAAATGTAATTGCTTTTAAATTGCATATGTCAATAAAACTTCAATATCTTAATTTGATGTGGAAACTA
>NC_092860.1:100752274-100804943 GCF_032062135.1 Pyxicephalus adspersus
AAAAAAAAGTGTGTTGCACTTAAAAAAAAAACACAAACAATTTTTTTCTTTAAATAAAATGGTTGTCTACCTTTTTATGTCAAGTATAAATTCTGAGTTTAGTTATGCTTTAAGGAAGTCATAAGTGATTGTTGGTCACAAAGTCTGTAGCAAAAAAATTGCAAGTGAATATTTATGATATTACAAGCTAAGCTTTTCTAGATTTTAAATTCATTCACTAAATGTTTTTGAATAAAATCTATGGATTTTTTTAGAGTAGATGGAACAATACTGTTATGAGAGGGGGTAAAATTATTGTTCTGGGTGAGGGTACATATGATGTATTGGCTGGGGGCAGAATAGGAAATAACCGGTGATCTAAACAAAGGAGAAAAAGAGTCATTTACCAAATTGATATACACAATCCACTTTTATGCCACTTCAATTCCTGTATGGAATCCCTACTCAATCAGTTGTTTTACTTTGTTGCAGAAAAAAAATCACATATATGACCCTAAACTATTTTATTTAACAGATAGATATTCAGCATTCTGTCATTGTCAATATACCATCAAAAACTTAAATTACAGTGTTGTAGAGGAAAAACTTTATCATCAATAATGATTTTACATGATTGTTGCACCAAATAAATCCATGTGGCACTTTGTTGAACCTCATCTTTTATAATTTTTTAAATCAATTGAGATGTTGGCCCTGATTTATGAAAGCTTGCCAAAGCTGGAGAGGATACACTTTTATCAGTGAACCTGGTTGATCCAGCAAACCTTTCATAAATCAGGAACATTGGCTTCAATAATGAAAAACATTTTTTTTTTTTTATCAATCGATTATCAATTTCAACTTTCTTGTATAGGAGTTGCTTTGAAGGATGCTGCCTTGTCATTGACTGTTTTTTTTTCAGTATACACCATATTTTCTATAAAATTCTGATCCAGGCTGTGTGCTGGCAATGTCTTTGTGTTGATATGTATTTCCCAAAGAAACATTTTAACAATGAAATCACCTGGTAATTTAGAAAAGGGAAATATACAGGTAGACCAAGGAAGATGTCAAAGATTCCTAAGAACTCAAAGCTGAACCCAAAAACCTATATGGCTGAAAAAGTACCAAAAATGCAATATGGCTAGAAAATTATTTTTAATTGGCAGGTGATGTGCTGGGTCTAATTAAAAAGAATATATAAAGTGATTCAACTACCATAATCTTTAATATGTAATTTTTTTATTTTACAGCAAAAGTTAGTTTGTGTGGGCCATTCAAAAATGTAACAATAAAGACTGAAAAGTTAAAATGTTTACGTGATTTTTGAAAGCTGTAAAGAGTATTTGTAGGGAACAGGAAAACAGGAAATGTTTTTAAGCAGATGAAGAAAATGGTAAAATGATAATAACTTTGACAAAAAGAATAAAATGTCAATAAAATCCTGTTTAACAACAATTCAAATATTTACTATAATATTGATTTAAAGCGACCTAATTTTCAAGTTAATATAAAGCACCTGAAAATAAAATCATTAACAAAATTGCTGGGGAGGTCAGGGGTAACTGTGGGAACATATAGGCAAGTGAAAAAAAAATAAAAAACTCTGTAAATCAACATCAAAGTATAATTGCCAGCCAATAGTTTTAAATGTTGCTGTCAGTCCTATTATGTCCCATAGGTGGTGCTGTTGCTGAATTGCATACCATTACAATGAATACTGCTGGCATTAGCTGTTTCAATTTGACATATAAACGTTGTAATACATTGCATCAGCTGATAAATTAACATCAACAATTTTGGTGACAATTATAAGTTTATGCACAATTAACTCACAAAGTTAACAACCACAGCCTTCAATACAATTAGGTGAATTTTGAAGATCATCATTAATGTTAGTGTTGTCTCTTTAGTACTTAGGAAACAATTCTATCACAAACACTTTGAAATAATAAGTTCTAATTATGCAAATATGAACATTAACAAAAAACTGCATTACGTATTGCATTCTAAATATACAATCACAAATCTTAAAGAGATAACTAATAGGACAAATTTATCCTTTCCAGTGCCAATTAACCCTTTTACTGCAAGAATGCTTAGATTATTCATTTGCTATCCAATCAAGTCCATGCAAAAACAAATGTGTTTTTTTAATATGTGTTTGCAAGTTATTGGGTATATATTGAAACATTAATTTTTACTACATTCATTAAAGCTAAATGAATTATCCCTTGCAAAGTGATAGTTCATTTTGCTAAATTGACAGCCTATATTCCTTTGGTAAATCAATATCATTGAATACCCAATTATGTGTGGGGGGAACAAAAAGGTTTTGATGAATGTATTGAAGTCAAAAGGGGAAGTAAATTAAAGATTTATGGTAAATATGTTTTAAATGTCTGCTGAGCATTTCCCTGAGTGTTTTTATGTTTTTAAGTAAAACAGTAAAAAAAGCTGTATTTGTTATTGGACATGAGAGTATTTGGCCAATTTCAGTTTTGTGAAATTAACGGATTTTTCTCTAGCCATACTAGCGTTTAACACAGGCATTTTTTTAAGCTGGGTGGGAAAAAAAATTTGTAGGTGGGTGGCAGCCCCTGTATTGTGAGCCAAATCATCAGTAACCATCCAAAAACAGCCAGGTGTTTACTGAAAAGTGCCAGGTGGTGCGCCCAGCTTAAAAGGAATGGAGAAAACACAGCATAATGCATTGGTTTCAACTAGTTGGGATTCTTTGAATAGTTCTTGAAGGCCGTTGTGTTTATCCCAGCTGTTACTTATTTTCGGGTATAGTTTGTTGTTAGTTTGGGGTTCATTTCATTCACTCTAAATTTGCCTATAATTTTCTTTTATACATATAGCATTTCCTAATGTGACAGCTATGCACTTTGACAATTGGCCACTAGGTGGCAGAATGAGTCATTGTTTTAATAGGAACTGAAAAGAGGAATGTAGAGAGATTCGAACACTTCTCAGCGAATTTCAGATGAATTGACAGAATAATTTATAAACAGAGTCCAAGTTTTCTTTTCAAAATTTTGGAAGATAATTTGATTTTTACAGCATTGCATATTATTTTTCAATATTAGATAAACAAACCCATACTTTTTGTTATTTATGTATTTACATGTGATCACATTCATGTAAATGAAATAAAAAAACTTCATCAAGTGGTTGTACAATTGTACAATTAAATTATCTAGTTTCTACTTATACTCCTTTGTCAATGTTTGTGGTTTTATTTGCTGATATTGCTACCCCTCAGAACCACTAGTTTATAGGCTAACTTGGTGGTCTGCTCTCTTCAGTAATTATCAAGTCACTTTCCTGGTTCAAGAATGTAGATCAGATATTTTACTTTACCCTGACTTTTCTTAAACTTGGTCAGTGGATTTTTCACAGCCTGGAATTATCAGAAGAAAAACTAAAATGGTTGTTCCTGGACCATTATAATTATAATAGAATATTAAAAGGAAAAACATAAAAGTAGTACCTAAAAGGACATATCTATCCTAAATACCCTTTAGTAGTGGTTATTCCATTAGGTTGCTGGTTAACCCCCCTTAGCGTTCTAATTCTGTCAGTTATTTGATGCAAAAAGTGATCCTAATTTTTTTGCATAGGAATTTTTGCTTATATTGTGGGCCTGTAATTGTTAGGATTAACTCCTGGGTATGATAATTATATTTATTTATTATATTATAATCATAAATTATAATATAATACATAATTATAAATAATATTTTATATCATATGTCACATTCCTTGCTCTCCTGTTTTAAAATATGGTCAGATCACTAGGTTCAAATCCTAGTTTTTCCCCATCAGACAAACATATTATTATATTGTAAGGAACTTACCTGTCCAGCGAGCCCGCGGCGTACCTGGGGATCCCAGCCGCAGAGGCAGACGCAGCTGCAGCAGGCAGCATGGCCGAGGCTGCTGCCCTGCTCACAGCGTGTCTCTCTCTGCAGGCCGAGGGATCCGTTCTGGCCGAACAGGCGGCATCCCCAGCATCTCTATGGACATGATTACTGAAAGTCCCAGGAGTGCTGTGGGAAGAGGTGTGCGCGCTACTACGCATGCCTCTTGTACCCCTCGAGGGCGTGGCACTCGGCTGCCTCGACGCAGGGCGGGACATAGTTTGAATTTCAGTTACCCTTCTATCAAATGGCGCCAGGTGGCGCAAGGTCATTGGTCACTCTGGCCATTTAAGGAGAACCTGTCCTGAACACCATTGCCCGCTATAAGCCTTTGTGAATACAGTGTGCTTGGGTGCGTTCTTTGTGTTGGTTTATGTTAATCCAGTTTGTCATTATCATAGCGACCTGGTCTGAAATCTGATTCTGCCTGAACTCTGCCTGCCCTGACCTCGGATTGTTTGTGACCACTCTTGTCTGCTGCCTGCCCTGACCTTGGAATGTTCTTGACCTGCCTTTGCCTTACCCTCCTGTACTACGTTTATTGGATTTACCATCTGTAAATAACCCTTGTCTTGTTTTATTACGATAAAACTTGATAAAAGGATTCTTGGAGTTGGCTGTGGATTGTGTGCCCAGGCGCATTACATATATATAATAAACAAACATTCTCATATCATCTAGAGCCTCCTTTTGTACATTTTATTTTATCCACAGCTCACAGTACAATAGTGTGGGGGCCAGAAGGAAGAATACCTCTTACATTGCTGGCCAGTGGGAAAAATGTCACCCTTACAGATGGCCAAAAAGATCATTGGTGTCACCTAAACTGACTTGAGAGTCACATCAAGGAACCCCTACCAACCTTTAAAATACTCTAGTTGGGAAACACTACTCTAGTGTCTCCCAAAGAGAAGTATTGTTTTCCTGGATACATCAGATACTAAGAGACAATAAAATACCTACACCACACCATCAATACCTATCCCCGTTAAATATTAAAAACCATAATAATTATATCATATGTGCATGCCTGACCAAGCAAAGAGTACAACATATCTTTGTTCATTATTGACCGAGTTGATGCTATCTTTGGGAGTTTGGGACTGCCCAGGAGGCTGGAGCAACTATTGACCAGTTGCATTACCATATAACCATATTTAAATGTATAGACTTGTATATACTGTATTGTAACCACATTGTAGTACATCACATCCATTGGGCATCACATCACATTTCATACTCATTTATGTACACAGCCATGTATTCCTACTGTATTGCACATCCTCACTTATCTCCACTTTCTCTTCTTCTCTTGCATGCTGCTGGTGTCATATCAACTAACCCTGATCCGGGATCTAAATTTCATCTTATACCTTGCCTAAACTAGTATCCTCTGTGCACCAACGTCACATTAATAATAGCACTCATGTACCTAATAACATCATAAACATTCGTGCCTTTAAATGTTCTCTTTGAAAAACAATACATTTGGTATGCAGACTATATATTATTCTGTAATGTAAACTACCAAAGCATATTAATAATAAAAATAAAATACACTTATAAAATGTATTAAAACACGAGGGCAAAAGTCCATAACATTTTTCAAATAGCTTTTCATTTTACACATACATTTGCAATTTTCATTTTTTTAAGCATATTTCAACTTTTTTCCAGCTTTAAATTATTTTGATTTTTGTATTTTTACTTTTAAGCACAACCTAATACACACAAGCTTATTACATCACTTGAGGACATGATGACTCATGAAAGGCTTGTTGATATGAAATCAATGCAATAATTATCTATGATTATGTGCATACAAAGCCACTTGATGAAGGATCATGATCACATAGCTTTGCCTGCAAAAACCATATTTACATAGCAACAAGTAAATTATACTGATTTCTGTATGGGGTTTTGGTGTCAAAAGAAAGTATATGGGCAAGTGTACAGTGCTGTGTAAAATGTTGGTGCTATATAAATCCTGTTTATTATTATTATTATTATTATTAATATTAATTTATTATTATTATTATTATTAATAATAATAATAATAATGTGAAAAATGCCATTTTATACATAGGAGCTTGTGATGATGTGAATATACAGTTTGTGTACAGGTACATTCAGTCTTGCATTAAAAAGCAGATTAAAATGCTACTAAGATCATTCAGGGCCTTTTCAGATGTGCAGTTTACGGAATGGGAGCAGTTGTAAACATGCATTGCATGTGGCTATGAATGGTTCACAGTGCAGCTACTTTTCCTCCTCTGATGAAGAAGGTGAAAACCAAGTCCAGCACCTTCTAAGGGCAGGAATATCATAATACTGAAACAATGCAAACACAAACAAAAAGCATACCAACTTGGTGCAGTAAAATAGCTTTATAAAAAGTATTATCCATAATATAAACGGAAAAGTAAAGGAAACAACATACCTGTAAGCAACCCAAAGAGTGGAGACAGCCCACCATGACTGGTGATGTGAATTCCATCAGCCATAACACTCCTCTGTTGCTCTTTTGTAGACCCTGTATGATGTATGTGGTTATGAAGTATTGAAGTCTGTGTTGCATATGTAATTTTTTAGAACACCGAACCAGAAAAAAAGAACCCAAACCACTATGTGTACATAAGGGGAAGTACCAGGGAACAAAGTACAACCCAAAAAAAATGCCCCATCCCCAAACATATGCTCCACTTTTGATATACAAAAAATGTATTGCAACGTTGTAAAAATTTAAACACAGAGTTAAAGTGGATAAACGTGGATAAACATGTCCATTAGTTTCAATTGGGGAGTTTTCCCGTGCTCGAAAACATAATTGCGGTAAAAATGTAATAAAACGCGGCAACATTTTCCAGCATTTTCCAGCACTTTAAAGGCAAGCTTTAAACGCCTGAATTTCAAACATGGGCTTTAAAGCCTCAGGTTAAACGCTGGGGAAACTGTGTAGTCTGTGTAGACTAGTCTAAAATGATCATTGGTGTCACAGGTTACTTGTATGAGAGATAAGAGAAATGCTGCACTTACCCTTTGCAAATACCATGGTACTTTCAAGTGGGAGATTGATCGATCACTGCTCAATGCTCAAGGAACCCCTAGTAACCTTTGGAAAAAAAGAGTTTCATAGTTCCCTGATTGAGAAAGACTGATATGGGGTCTGTTAATGTACTTATAGTAAAATGGTATATTAATTTTTCAAAATCTTTAATGATATGTCTATGAATAAAATATTCTTTTTATCAAGCCATTACAATAACCATAATAAATACAATATTCAGATATATTTGTGTTGTTGCTTCATATCTAGAAAAAAGTGTGCTCTTTTCACAAAAAAATGCATGTAAGCCTAATGGCTGTACAATACTGCAGCATTACATTTTGTTGTGAATGCTGTTGGGAAAATTGACTCATTAAAGTGGTTACTTTCCTTCAATGAAGAAGAAACAATTGAAAGAAGAAAATGAGATAATTGAGGTAGCTCTAAATGAAAGTGTCCTTGATTTAAAAGTCATTTGAAATCTCTCGTCTTACAATAAAGCTCCTTTGGTACATTTGGAACACAATGAAAAGGAAAGAAGAACATTCAAGTACAAAAGCTAATTGATACTATTCACTAGAATACAGCATTGGAAATGTTATTTTTCAATAGGTAGAATCTGGATAATTTTAAAAGGGAAATTAATCCGGTTATTGCCGTAGTAAATAAGCAGAAATAATGGCATGCAAACAAATACTGCATGATTTACTTGTTAATGGTACGGGGCAAAGAATTAGGAAAAGCAAACAATGGTTTCATCTTTGCCTTCAGCATTATAAATTCTACAAAGGCTAACTACAGTGCTAAACACTGAAAGAGTAAGAGCCCATTCATGTGTGTTGTGGTGAAATGCATTGCTGTGCAATTTTACATGCATTAAATGAGGAAGGATCCCTTTTACATAAATGGAACTGCAGTCAACACACCAAAATACAGCATTCATTTCCAATGATAACAAACGTAACAAAGCTCAATGTTGAAAGTGGAGCAAACAAAAAAACAATAGCTTTACAGTGGCCAGGCACCTTATTTAAATCATAAATCACAATCAAAATGTATAACAATTTGTTAAATGAAAACAGGCCATTAAAATATATCACATTTACAATTTTGGTAGTACCCACCAGCTGATTGATATTAAGAGGTAGTATTTACAGTTTAATAGGCATGAGTAAGGCAAATTAAAGTTTTGTTAGCAGCTGATGTTAAATAAACATTAACTAGTTCATGGAGGCAAGCCTCTGGGGTTTTTGGGGCTCAGTTTAGTAATCAAGACCAAACAAAATATTTACTAGACAAGAATAGGAAAAGGGTCCTTAGGGGTGTGGAAAATATCCTAAAATGCTTGAGGATGAGAAATGCAGTGCATTTTTTCCATTATATTGATACTGATATTTAGACCATTTGTTGTAAGCATTGTCAAAAGCTCTAACCCACTTCAAATTGCAAAAATACATGTTCATGTAGGTTTAGACAGAGATGACATAAATCTAAGTAAATAAAGATATCGTCCAAACAAACTGATCATTTTACCTTTAGAGAGGACCAATGAATGCCTTTTATAGATAAAGATTGCTTGATACAATAAACTAGGTAGAAAATAGACTGAGCAACAAGGACCACCCTTGGCAGGTACTCCTCTGGAGGGTGAAAAAGTATTTCCCACTTTTCACTTTGTGGTCTGTATATAATATGTGTACATATTTAATACAATAATAAATCATGCAAAAACTCCATCTTGTGCACAGGTGACTGTAAGAATGCCCAACAAACAATAACAATACAAAACAATAAAATCCTAATTAATATCTGAAGAGATGGCTGTGATGCAACCTGGGATGATAGAATATTTTGTAACATCTTTACCCAGTTTATGAATGTATCTAAGAGCTTTATTCAATTAGGGAGATATCACATTAAACAAAAAGCAAAATACCAACACCCCTGCCTTACTCAAATGCAAAACGTTTTTAAAGATCCTAAAACTCCATAGGCCTAAACCCAAAGCGAGCATTTATAGCTAGGTATCACACTATGGTATTCACACTGAAACATCAGACTATCTAGGAGGGTAGATAGTTGAAATCTAGCACACCTGTGTACAATCTGAGAAAACTGTAGCTTTCAATCTGTATGTTTTGTAACAGCAAATAGCATATTATGGTTAATAAATGTCATATTAATTGTTATGGTTAGGAATTCATTATCTCAAGGTGTTGGAAATTGGTGAGCACTGTTGTGGATGGGGAGCAGTTGCATAGCATCTTCTGGACTGGTGCAAAGATGGGCTTTTTCTTTCCATTGAATTTGTAAGTGGGCTGGAAATAGCATGGAATACTGTATTTTTCATTGTCATGGGAGTTTCTTTGTCTCATTGAATCTGGCTTGTGCCCTATTGGTGGTAGCTGCAAAAAACAGGGTAGATAGATATGGAGTGCTTAATATTCCTTTAAAATGCTGGAACTTCTGTCTGCTTTTCATTGTTATCTCTTGTATTTTATGAAGTCTGTTCCCAGAGCAAAGAGTGCAAATAAATTTTATTAGGTCCTGAATAACAGTAAACCTGACACTGACAATGGTTTAAGGCCAATTTTGCCTAAGTCACTTGTCAAAGGAGTCTGGAGTAGGTGCTGCATCCAATGTTCATATTGTTCAATTCTTTCCTGACATTGGCCGCTTGGCATTTTTAAACCTCTCCCGTTCCAGGCTTTGCCACCAGCCCTGACCTCGGCCTGTTCAACTACCTCGCCTTGACTCACTGTGCTCTAGCCTGATAACCATTGACTAGGCTGAAGTCATCTGATTCCTGTCACCTCCTGGTGGGGAGAGCCTGCGGGATCTGGTGATTTCCTTGTGGCAAAATAGTCCGGTGGCCACTAAGGTTACTGGCCCATCACTCCTTCTGGGGTGCATTTGTAAAGGGGGTAGCTTAGATTCTGCCTTAGGGGATCCCATGACACCTGTCATGCCATGCCATGCAATAATAATAATAATAATTGTTAAGCTTTGTTGATAAGGTTGCATTGGTGTTACCACTTCCTCAAATCGCTGCTAAACTGCTGCTTTGAGGGGGAGATACTACATTTGGCATCTACCTGTGGAAGCCCAATAGAAAATGAATGGGGGCAGAGGTGAGTAGTTCTGTAACACTCATTGCTGCCTGCTGTCAAATCTGAAAACCTTGGTTCTTTAAGAACTAACACTGTGGTGTGAGTGTGGTACCAGCCACCAGGAGCAACACTGGATTGTTTGCAAGGTACAAAAGTGACCAGAGGTTCTCTTCAGCTCCTTCATTCACACCATATGTATATAAATGTTCCCCAACATGATGCCACCGAGATGGAGAATTGTTTATAACTGTTCGTTTTAGAGAACCAGCCAACAATTTTGGAGGTTTTGCCTGCAAATGAGTCCTGCCACCTTCTGCATTGCTATAGACAAAATGCTGTAATTTTCAGAATACAGAATGCAGTATTAAAATAAGATTTTATCCAAACAGTGTTTACCAATAAACAAATAAAATACTATTTACACTCTTAATTATTCTAAATATTTAGCTACGCAAAATATTTACGGGGGGGGGGGCTATTTATAGATAATTTTACCTAACTCCTAATGTTAACATTTACACATTTTTCACATTGGGATCTTTTAGAAAATGTGGGATTTATGTGATTAAAAAGTGGTCGGCATATAATAATATATGCAGTTATAGTCATGTGTAAAATAGTTTGATAGTAATATGTAACAACTAGTTGTCATATTTACAAACATGTTTCAGCATTTATTTGACAGAATAAGGTATGAAAGTATAATATACCACATAGATAATATACACTGATGGGTGTCACTACCCTCCTAAGCCATATAGCCATGTTATATTAGCTGAAAGAAACATATTCTGTACTGCAAGAGTCAGAGTAAAAATATCAAGGATGAGACCTAAGGTTGCTTTACTGAAGTTCCATAACAGCTTACCTTCGGGCGAAAAGTGCTAATCTCTACCTTTGTTGATTCCATCAAGTGTACAACCACTACAGTCTTTGTATTTTTTTTCCTGTAATACAACAGAGGACACGCTTTCAAAGAACATAATTATCTGTGCATTGATGCAGTGTAATACTTTTCTTTATCACAGTATCTGACAGTGCCTCTGTGTCCGAACAATACATAGAATTTAGCGACACAATGATATCCTCCTGGAAGAATGTGCAATCTAACTTTTGATTCTAGTGACTATGTTCAATAAATATTTGCTGTTATAGTAATAATAATAATCACTGGTAAATCACAACGTGCTATTTGCCATGGAAAAATGTTGTTCTATCGACTAACTCAACTGAGGAGCTAAGAAATATTGTGTAAAGACTACAGTTGCTTTGTTTTTGACATATGATGGAGAATAAAAAAAAAATAAAAACAGAAATAAAAATACAGCTGCATAAAAATTTATTTCCACAGGCACACATTGTATATTTTCCATTTTCTAATTAGCACAGCAAAGAATATTTGTGCTGATTGATCCGCACATTTAAAAAGAAATGTAACATAACTGGGTGATGAATTTGTCAAGTAAAATGTTTTGCGTTTTAGAACATGTCATGAATTTTGATTAAGAACATGTTACAAAACCTTAAGTTTTAAATTACCTGCCAAGATTATGTCAGTTTAAGAAAAATTCAGAAGTACAATGATCTAAGTTAACTATCATAAAAACATCATGGTTGATTCATTTAGGTTTTTGTTATGTTTTGCCTAACAATTTTGACATATCATGATTTTCTCTGGTACTAAGAATATTAGTAGTGATCTCAGCTGAAAATGATAAAATGTATCTTTTAGAAAGTTTATACCAACGATTTTCAAAGCTTAGCCAGACTGCAACATGTGAACTTTTTGACTGGAATAAAAGGGGTTTTATAGTGTCATCATTTATGATATTCCTTGGCAAGTAAAACTTATTGTATGGATTACCAGCTATGCTAAGTAACTTTAAAAAGTTTTCAGCTTGACCCAAAAACTTTAGCATGATTTTGTGACTGTAGTCTCAAATTATGTTATTTTATATTGTGCAAATTAGATTATAGTGTAATTTGATTTTTTTTGTTAAAAAAATTACATAAATATTTTAAAGTTTTGAACTGTGGGCCATCACGAAGAACATTCATGTTCTTGGAGAAGAAAACTGAACAAGTATATCATACAATTAGTAATGAATATACAAGGTCACTAGTACCATGACCCAAACAACTGAACCTCAATATATACAAAAGTGACCAGATCTTTAATGGTACTTTAACATAATTCCATAAAAACATAAAACTTAATTTTTCAGAGTATGTTTATATTCTGTAATGTGCTCTTCAGGATTGAATCCCCAATTTATCTGTACATCAATGAGCAATGCAGCCAAAATGGTCCAATGATAATATAAAGCGTTTTGTCATATGCAGTTTCCTGAGCTTAAAATCAGATGGAGTGTGTATGTGAAGGTGATAGCCAGCCAAGGATATAGGAGGCATTAAAAATTGTTCATCTGAGGCATAATGCTGACATGCATCCTAAAGGTCTAACCTTACCTGTCTTTACTTTTGTATAAATTCAGCTTCAAGTGTATGATGCAAGCATTAGGTGACAAGTGCCCATCATACTTAAGTGTAAAAAAGGTAACACATTTAAGTTGATTTTACAGCATTCTGAGCAGTCTAGTGAATATTTCTGGAATATTTTCATTATTAAGAAAACATGATGATGAACAATTTGAAGAATTTGAGTGTATAGACCATCCTCCCTACTTGTGGCAGTAAAGCTGAAAACATGGTATGAG
This sequence comes from Pyxicephalus adspersus, assembly GCF_032062135.1. Classification (NCBI taxonomy): domain Eukaryota; kingdom Metazoa; phylum Chordata; class Amphibia; order Anura; family Pyxicephalidae; genus Pyxicephalus; species Pyxicephalus adspersus. The sequence goes on from NC_092860.1 coordinate 100,765,053, forward strand.
TTCAATTTATTTTCTTATTGTAACATAGGGTCTGATTTATTTACGCTCTACTAGGCTGGGAAAGATAGATTTTCATGTGTGAAGCAGAGTGATTCAGCAAACCTAGAAAGGATCTGGTCCAAGATTGAAAACATTTGCCAACAAATAGCAACTGACTCAATTTAAGGGTTGCTGGATCACCCATTTCCACCCATTAAAGTCTATCTTCCCTATCTATCTAGGACAACTTTTTAAAATCATATTGAGATATGTGAGGTCAAATCAAAAGGTATTTGGCAATATTTTCCTTAGTTTTACCTGGGTTAAACCTGATTAAAGGACCAGAGTAATGCTGCAGTTAATGGTGAAACTTTAGATTTACAGATCTTTATTTGGAATCCAGGTTTCGAGTGTATTGGAAGGAATGGGTGGGCCAAACACTCAATCCCTTTCCTGGGCCAGTAATTGAAGACTACCGAGCCAGGAACACCTTCCAAATTCTAATAAAATGGTAATTATCATTTCAGACTAGAAGACAAAGTTGTAGCCTGAGGGCAGGCAGGGTCACTCTAAACTCTCTACTAATCAGTTCATTGCTGCAGCTAGAAAGATACTGCTAATTTCTTCTAACTCTTTATGTAGTGTAAGCTCTTCTGGGCAGAGACCGCTCCTCCTCCTGTGTCGCTGTCTGTATGTCTGCAACATTTGTCATTTGCAACCTATTTTATGTACAGCCGCGTAATATGTTGACACAATATAAATCCTGTTTACTAATAATAATAATAATAATAATATTAGTGGCAATAGCAATTATTGCAGGGTTCAAACTTAGATGTGATCATTGCAACTAAAACTTCCTACAGATGTCCATTCCCAATCTGTCATTCATCAATCCACTGTAACAAAGTGCTACAACCCATGGCAGCCAATTAGAGATTTTCTTCAAAAGCAGACTTATAAAAGCTGACATTGCAAAACTCGTTCTAAAGAATGTTAATTACCTGGATGTTAAGCTTTTAATTGCAATTGCCTCACATACAACTAAAACAAGCATACAGATAACTCAGTGACAAGTTGTGTGACAATTATCTGAAGCCCAGAGCTGTGTACTCATTCTGTGTTTCATAAAATAATAAAAAGCAGAAGATCAGACCACCAACCTGGCAAGTTGAATGGTATATAACCAGGTCAGCAATGGCAGCTTAGATGATCTCTCAGTGAAAGATCTGATTTTATCTCCTAACATAGGATAGGTAATCACGAGTCATTCTGCATTACATTGCTTCATTAAATATGTCCTTAATGTTACAGGGCTTTGATGTTAAAGAAGGGTATTTTCTTCATCATTTTCTCCTATCCTCCCACTGCACAGGAATGCATTTTTAACACATAAAGCAAAAATGGGCTACACTGAGAAAATCCAAACATCTGATCTGATGTTATCACATACAGTGTTAGTGCTTATGTAGGGTCAATGAAAGGTGAACACACCTTACTATGGCAAAAAAGCTCATAATGTTTATTGTAAATAGCCCAAAGTCTAGTTTTATAGAAAGTTTAGATAATTTACGGTGGCAATAAACTTCACAGTCTTGTTGAACCTTTGTACCACCACCTTCACAGTTACCAAAACAATGTTTTTTGTGGACATACCTTAACAATATTTAGAATATATAGCACTGTACTATTAGATTATATCAATTTTATCATTTCTATCAAGTTTTGATTACTGTGTATAATGTCATTGAAGGCACCCTACCTTCATAATCTCTCAGACAGTCACTAGGGAGCAATGAAAATATAGAGGTATAGTAAAAACAAGAAAAAACATATTAAAACCCCTCTCTTTTCCAATGAAAATTAGAAACCAATAACTACAGTATAATTATAATTTATCTGTTTGTGTAGATCTGAACTTCTTCCAGACGGTCTAGAACTTCTCAGTAGTTAAGAGAAAGAAATGATTTATTTAGCTATGTCTTTTGTTTTGCAGATTAATGGCTAGTTCTAATGTCAGCTCCTGTTAATAACCAATCATTTACCAGTTATTTAGAACTGTGAAAATAGGTGATCTGTATTATTTATTCATTAAATTTCATTTTTGACGCACTAAATGCTGTGTTACAAATGAATGCAAATATGAATGCATTACCAGTTGATAAATTATGTTAAGTCACGTTGTGGAGATGTGTTTTTCATTTTGTCCCAAATACCACAATAGTAAATCATTGCTAACACATTCTATGTCAAAAATGCTTGAACAGAGTAAAATGTATATTGTTTACTCAACCAAAATGATTTCTTCTGGCTGCTCACATTGAGTTCTTGAGATATATTCATTTTGGTTTGTAAAAAAAAAAAATTAGATTGCGTGAAATATTTAACTGTCATGTGAAAAATGCAATGATAACCAATGACAATCTGTGCATTAATATAATCAATGATCTCATTTATTTTTAATAGAAACCATTTTGAAAGTCATTGGTTTACTTCAAAGTAATCTTCTTCTCTATCAAACTAACAGCGGGAAAGTCTAATAAAAGAAAAGATTTCCTCTAGAGGAAACTGGAAAGGAAAGTAGGCTTTTTATGCACTGTCGGGTCAGGTCAACATGGCACAAAATGTACTTTCACAATCCTTTAGAGAAGAGATGAGTTTCCCAGCTGTGGGTAATGTAATGATTTTAACCTTGAATTGAATGCCACAAAATGTTAAATATGAATGTATTAGAGATGAATGGTGAAATACCAACACTGAAATATTATCACCTCTCACTCTTAAGATCCTCTAGATTATGATGCAATGAATGCCACTATAACAATGGAAGCATTGTATCTGGTGTAGGACAACTCATGTATAAAAGATGCATTTGGTTATATCACGTTAAGAGCATTACTATTTCACTAAATGAACTTGTTGGTTTTAGGACTGAATCAGGGCTAAATAACGAAAAATAAATGATAATGTCAGTTCCAGTTCAAAATGCCTAAAAGATCCAAGGCATGCTAAAAAAACACATGTAATATATTTAACAAAATAGGGTCTAAAAAGTAGAGGTGTGAAGTGTGAAGTGTGAAGATTGGCACCATTGGCACTCTTCATCTGATAGCCCTTATCCATTTGTGGACTGAAAAATGTTTGTGCAGATTAAAAAACTGAGTAATACATACACACATGTTAACATCAAAGAAGGAGTTTCAATTATTTAGAGATACTGGATAGGAGGTAAAAATATTGAGCGGTGGGGCCATTATTCTGTCTGTGGGAAGGTCCGTAAAGCAGTGTGTATAAAAGTTTGTGGTTTTTCATTCCATTTGTATAAAATCAAAAACATTTACATTTCTTGAACTATATCTGTTAATATAATTAGTTAGCCAATAAAAGTTATCAGCTGTGAACCTATTTTTCTTGAGCTCGCACTTTACCGCATACTACTACTACCTCCACATGGAGAAACATAGGGGAATAACCAATGGCAGACCAGTAATAGACTGATTTATGAAAACCCTCCATGGCTGGGGAGAATACACTTTCAGAAGTGAAGCTGGGTGATCCAGCAAACCTTGAATGGATCTGGTCCAGGATTCAAAACATTTGCTAGCAAACAACAAATGATTTTTAAAAATCCAGACCATGTTTTCTTGATCACCCAGCTTCATTTCTAAATCAGGGCCATAGAGTTTGGCTCCTCTTTGGGAAATCTAAAGTGGGTATTACCACAAAGCAAAAAATAATTCCTAAAAAGAAGAAATAATACATTTACTACCAAACTGACCATGTTTTTGGATTCCCATGACAAACAGACTAAGCAATATTTTAAGGCATGTCAGTTCAGTAAAATTGTGTCTCTATGCAATGAATTGGTTTTTATGATAACTGTTGCTAATTAAATTAAATTTTTCCTTAATTATTAATATTAACATAATTGAATTTTTTTTCATTTCCTAAATTAGATAATTAAGTTTACAACATTGCAGTGTATAGCAAAGTAGTGAAAAAGTAATGAGAATGTTATGAAACATATGAATTAATTGAAATGAATAATTTTATACAAATAATCAACAATTAGAAGCCATGTTTATAGCAATTCATAAACATCCAGCTATTAATAAAGAATAGGAAGTGAATTTAGAAAACAACAATTGTTAATCCCACCAGAATAATTTATGTGCAATGTAAGATTCAAATCTACCCTGGGTATCCTTTTAATTAAACAGAAAGCAAATTAATTTTGTAATTATTCTGCAGTGTGGATATATGTTCCCAGAGATAGCGCATTTCACTATTGTAAAGGATGACAAACAGCTAGCTTTCTTGTAAAGGTTATTGCAGTTAAACTACAAACAAACCAAGAATGAGTATTGCACTGGTCACATTCAGCACTCCCTGGAGGTATAAAAATATGAACCAGCACTCTATGACATCTTAGTATTAATTAAACTTAGTTATCCAGATGCTTCACATTATGTAACGTATTAAAGTCTTCCCTAGGTAGCCACAATAATTTAATGATCTGTTGGTGCAAAAAGAGATATAGAGACAGACCTTTCTGAATTAAATAATTCCAAGGCACCAAATATCACAAACCTATTCATTTACACTGTCACTACAACTGTTTTATTACTTTGCTGCAGCCTAAAATATAAAGCTTAGACATTTAAAGTAAAAATTCCTATTTTGGGAAATAAAAAATTGAACACATTGAAACTACTATAATTGGCTTTTTTTTACATTTGAGGGTTAAAATCTACCTTTTTACATTTCATTTTAAAACTGAAAAGGAAAAACTTCTAAATAGTGCTTGCTTGGTGTAATAGATTTTTGTACTTATTGGTTCCTGAACTGTATCTTCCTTTGATTGGCTCCTTGTTTTTTCCAGCAGTAGCAATATATTATACCTTTGAAGTTAGTGGAATTCCTGTATTGGTTCCCTTAGATGGTTTTATTCAAGTTTGCTGATGATTAATAAAGTTTTAGCTTTTCTGTACTCTTTGCTATACTCTATCTACAGGGCTATTTTATTTATTTATTTTTTTCCAGCTAGTGAAGTTACACTTTAGGCTCTACCCTACTTTTCATCACATTTAGTCAAAGCCAAGCGTATCATCTCATCCTCAAATTGAAAACATAAGAGCAGCATACTGTATCTTAATGTGCACTCTATATGCTCTATTTATAAAACATCTGATATTCCCTTAGACATACCCTGGTGGGAATCAATTACTGCTATTGAAACAAATAGACCTGAAAGATTGTCATGAAGGAATGTTTGAGGGAATTACTGATTCATCATAAATAGAGCCCTAAGTATATTTATTTATGTATATTGAACTACATTGTTCCAGTTGCACAGTTTTCCCCTGTTCTTCATTTTTTACTACTCTTCATAAGTTCCATATAATGTCTAATGAGCCACTTACTATACTCTTTCTTCCTTTTCCACATATGCTGAAGCTAGAGAAATCTCTTCTAAATAAAACCTGACTAGTGGCTTTAATAGTTTTAGTTAATCAAAGAAATCAAGCCCCTTATATTTTCTTGTTATACCAACTTTCTTTGTCTGAACTACACTCAGCAGTCACTTTATTAGGCTTCTTACACATGTCCAATGGTTCTCGCCTGATAATAGGCTCAGGGCCGATATTGGTTGAGAATCTGGCCTGTGTACAGCGCCCCGTCGTCCATTGTCCGAATGACCGTCCTGGCGGATCCATGGACGATGGATGACGAACGCTCATAATGCAAGGGAAGGGGGAGAGCGCGCAGCAGGATGCCACTCCATCGTTCTCCCCCTCCCCTCTCCATAGAGCAGAACGGTGCTATATGTACAGCACTCGTTCATTCATCATGCAGTCCTTAGTTGCTGGAAAGGAATCGTGAAAGATCCTTTCCAACGACAATAATTGCACATGTGTATGTACCTTTAGGTACACTTGTTCATCACATGGCAGCATATTATACCTGTTAAATGGATTGCTCTATGCTAATAAACTGATTTATGCTGCTATGTACCAATAGTACAGACTGGTGATCGTGTAATAGTATGAGGGATATTTTCTTTGGAACCCCTAGTACCATTTGACCATCATTCAAATTAGTATTGTTATTTGACCTTGTCAATCCCTTTTTGACATTTCATTCTCTGACGGCTATTTCCAGCAAGATCATGCACAATGTCACAAAGCTCAAATCATATCAAATTGGTTTCTTGAACATAACAATGAGTTTACTGTACACAAATGACATTTGCATTCACCAGATCTCAATCCAATAGAGCAAACTTGGGATGTGGTTGAATGGAAGGCTTACATTACGTTACATTACAATTGACAAATCTGCAACAACTGCATAATGCAATCATGTCAATATGGACCAAAATTATTGAGGATTGTTCTGAACAGCAACACCTTCAAAAGGAGGTTCAGAAGGGTAAGAGACATGTGTTTCTGGAAAAGTGGCTTGTAAGTGTATATCCTGCATTGCAGACTTAGAGCCTGAAGGGCATAATGTGCTGTCTTTTAAACTAACTCAAAAAACTTCTGAAAAAAGCCACTCTTAAGAGTGGAGGGCTCCTATGTGCAGATGTGTCTTCACACGGTACAGGTGTCCTTATGAATCACAAAAAAATTTCCTACAACCTCTAATCTGCTGGAGAAGCAACTGGCACAGTTACATGTATGGTGGAACCCTTTTGGACTTCTACTATCAACAGACCACTTGACCTGTATCTATCAACAGGTCACAAACAGCATCTTTTAGTACTCCACTAAATCTGTAATTCTGCCTATTATCTCTGGATAACATAGTTCAAGAGAGGAGACTGTAGCCAGGACTGATTATTTTGCTTGGGGTTTCAATATACTTGAATAGTGTACTTGCAGTGACAAAACATGAACAAATATACATGTTTTAAAATATGTTATGAATGTTTTTTGTAAAAAATGTTCCCATACATCATTTTATCTAATTGAATACTCCCTCCCCATGTACAATACTTAGTTAACTTATTGACTTTTAATATGCAACTATCCAAATAATATATATAATTGTTTAACCTACTAGATATTTTTCGAGTGGGAGGGAATTTTCATTTGTTTGGTATAGTTTTAGAAGTCCAGTGAAGAATATTTAGAATATTTTATTAACATTGGCAGGTGATTTATTACTACAGTTTCTACTTCAGTAAAACCACATTAGTCTGTGTTTGATATGTCATTTGTTATCTTCTGTCTAGCCACACGTTTTCTGCATACTTAATCTCTCTAAAAAGAATTTATGAAGCTAAACAAACTGTAAATATTAATGGCATGGCTCTAAGTCCTAACATCGTGCTTTGTAAAACAAGAAGGTAATATGTCAACAGAATTAAAGAGAAAGAATGCATGTAGCACGAATAAAAGATTTTAAAAGTAAATGCACTGGCACTTTTTTACTACATGCAATAATAGTTATTTCTTTTACATGCCTTGAGTAAGTAACATACTTGAAAGAGAAAGTAAACTGAAAAATGGCAAAAACAAAAATAAATTCACTTACCTTCAATCCCACAGAGCAGTCAATTGGTCCAGAGGTGTCCTCCATCCGGTCCCACATCGTCATGGAATTTGTCTCCGAGCTGGCACGCCGGGCGCTGCCGTTTTCTCCTCTTCCACTGGGTTTTTCTTCCTATGTCACCCGACCCAGACGCGAAATCGGGTGATGTAGTTTGGAAAAAGTACCAAACTCACTGCGCATGCGTGAGATCAACAATTTTTTCCTATTTCATGAAAAGCCCCCCCCCCAAGAATGCGTGACGTAGGTATAGGTATCCAGGGAAGCTTTGCACTCCCATTCATTGGAGGGGAATTAGAGGGGGTGCTGCACCCCTTTTTTAAAAAATACGAACAACCAGAATTTTTACTTAACATAAAAGGTTTGTCTACCCCAGAGGTCAGCAAACTTTCATGGCCAATACGTCATTTCCGGGGTGGGCAGGAGCACACTAGGCCAGACTCTGAATCCCACCCTAATAGCTCCCACAACCACCAGGGAATGCCCCTGAAGTGAAATCCCTCTGCTCCGTATGCATTACATAGGAGAGGGATTTCCCTTCAGGGAGCCTTCATTATTTACCGCGCCGGCGGAAGTATCAACAATGGCCAGGGTAAATAGGGGAGCAACAGCAAGGAGGTGGCACCGGAGCTCCAGCTCCTGTAGTTCCTAACACCCCCAGGCCTTTAGGCCAGAATGAACTACTGGCTAGGCTGTATCTGGCCTAAAAGCCAGAGTTTGCCGACCTCTGGTCTACCTTTTTATATAAAATTAAATTTCTGAGTTTAGGTACGCTTTAAATTAAAGGTCCATTTGGAATTCTAGTAAGGCATACAAGGGGGTGACCCCTGAGACTGATGAACGTAGTACAGCGTATTTGCAGCTTTTCTAGACCAATTAAATGACATTTTAATACTGAAATTTTAAGCTCAAACACAGTTAATGTCTTACATGAAAGCCGCTGATGTCATATGATGCCATATTTTAAACAAAAATATCTTAAAGTGTAACTTAACAATATAAACACAGTACATACTGTATATGATAAAGCTTGCCATTAACAAAAACGTGGCATTTTCCCTCTCACCTTTCCCCACCTCCTGGATTGTAAGCTCTTCTGGGCAGGGTCTGTGCCTCCTCCTGTGTCACTTTATCTCTCTGTCATTTGAAACCCATATATAATGTACAGAGCTACATAATATGTTGGAGCTATAAAAAAAAACTCCAAGGATCACATTATTTAACAATGACATCAATAGTTTTAACATGTAATAAAATTATACAAAGATGAACTAAAGTTTAAAAAAAAGAAAGCATTGCATTATATATTGAGGTTTTTCTTTATTTTAATCTGCTTATATTTCCACTTTAACATGACAACCTTAGGCAAGGCAGCCACAAAACCCTCTGTACACAAGGTGCCAAGTTTGGTCACCTGTAGAAGAGACGGAAACCACAGGAAGCTTTGTAAAAATGAGTACTGGATTCTGATAAACTTAAAATGGAACTCAACCCTTCCTTCTTTGGAATTTGACCTGCATAAGCTAATACGAGTTATTAGTTTGATGAATTTAGTAACAATGTGATAATGTTCATATGGGATCAGGCTTCAAGTTGCGGTGTTAAACCTGTACTCTTTATGATTTATTATCCTGGTGTTTTCTTTTTCTCTTCCCTTATTCTTTTTTCTTCTTTTAATTTTTTCGCTGTTTTTCTTATTCTTTCCTTCACCCAACCTTATTGATTGTAAGCTTGGCTTTGTGAACTTGCTATAGCTTGTGGAATATTTAAAGTAATGCAATATTCCATGACTTGAACTCGATGATAGCTTACATTTACAAAGCTGAAGGACTTTTCATCTGCAATTTCTCTACTGCTGTGTCCTTTAAAGTTATTTGGGTTCCTTAACCTTTCTAGAGGTATGATTATTTTGTATTTTTAAATGTCATATCAGTACATTTGACATTTAAATACTTCTAATTTTAAATTTCCTGACGCATGCACGCAGCCTGCACACAGCGCATGGCCTAGCCGGCATCAGCATCCCCTGGCCTTGCGTATCCAACGTTCACACGCCAGGATGCAAGGCCAGGGGACACAGATGCAGGGAATCGCGAACGGGACGCCAATGCCGTCCAGGTTTTGCCAAGTGAACACAGATGATGGGCCGGCATTGATGGAGAATGCTGCAGACTCCTGAGGACCAATTAAGACTTCAATTCAACCAATTTTTGTAATGAAATTTCCCCCCGAGCCACACTCTGGAATACCGCCAGGAAAAATAAGTCATCGTAATTCTTTGAATAATGTTGTGCATTGTTTACCTTGCTGTTCCTACATTTCATGTCCACAAACAAGGAACAACCTATAAAGCAATGAAAAACCATTTTCCTGGTCAGCTGAGTTACAACAGCCAATTTCACTGGAGAACAATTTTGAACAAATGTTTCTTTTACATCTATAACTCAATTGAATGACGACTCTTCATCGATAGCTCAAAGCGGAGCTTAAAGTGTGTCCTCCTTTACAATGGCAATATATTTGAGTCAGTGTCAATTGGCATATCAGTTTCTCTTTGTGAAAAATATTCAGACATAAAGAGAGTCATTGAGTTGTTGCTGGCTACCTATGCTTTTTCCTTGACAAATAAGACCACCTCTTGGTCAGAACAGACTAACATGATTTGTCCCCATTAACATCACTAGGGTTTGCTGTAAATTTTGTGAACTTTGAACTTGAAACAGGATTTGTTAACTGAACGCAAGCATATTTGCTTATCCTTACTGGACAGGTTGGATGAGTTGGTAAAAAGGATAAAAAGGATCAAATATAAGTCTCTATTCCTTAACTAGTTGTGTTTAAAGTATGCCAAATGTAGCTGGTATACATAAACAATATGAAATAAAGTGTGCCTGTTGAATAGGCATATATAAATTACCATTGTTTTACTTTTTGTCTTTTTCCTGTAAAAGTAATGCTTGGTTACATTTTATTGATATCTTACATTAATTATAAAAGGCAGGTAAAATTGACTTGTCAATGACATTTTTTTATTTTTGCTAAATTGGAAATACTTCACATCTGACATGTCTATGCATATATCATAACTGACATGGTTGTGAAAGATTTTAGAATGATTTATATGTCCTAGTATAGAAATATGGTAACTTTGTATTCAATCTGATCTCAGACTGAGACAAGGAATTGACTAGAAATCAAGGAACATCACTTCTAAATGATCTTCTTTTTTATCTGGAGTTTAAAATCATGATGTATTGTATCTGACTTGATTTTTTTCTATTGATTTTCCGAAATTAAACTAGTGATGCGCCTAGAAATCAAACCTTTATGCTACCAGGGTTACTGGACACATGACTTGCAGTAATCCAAGGATACTCAAAGAATATTCACCTTTATTTAACCTTCCACTAATCCAAGAATAACAATATTATGAGGCTATGATAATATATATATACCAGTCAAAACTTTGGCCATGCCCTGGTTTTAATTTATTTTTAATATTTTCTACATTCTATGTGTAACTAACTAATGTATCTGATTAAGAAATTGGGCTTGCTTGATTAAAGCTTTCCAAGGCTCAAGATGATACACTTTTATTAGTGAACCTGGTTTATATAGCAAACCTGGAATGGATTTAAATAATTTGCTAATTTGTTAGCAAATTTGCTAATTGTTAGCAAGAGGTTTTCAATCCTGGACCAGGCTTCGCTTATGAAAATGTATTTTCTCCAGCCTTGGAGAGCTTTAACAAATCAGGCCCAATGTCAGAATTATCCAAAGCTGTCATCAAAGCAAAAACTGTTGCAAGAAACCATTTTTTGTTAGAAATCATGGTAATCATAATTTTGCTAAACACACAGGAATCAGTTATTGAATGCCATCAATGAAGTAATTTAAGTTCCAAGTACTCTACTCGCCATTTGTTCTTAGTAATATTAATTTGATATTGTTATTATCTCTTGTGGTGCTGTAAAAGTAAATGCCCTGTATAAAGGTAAATATAAATGACACAGGAAAAAAGCTAACAAAAGCAATGTATAACAGCATGCCTTTCCAAATCTTTTTTCTTTCATCAGAAACAAGTTACAAAATGTGACCTGGTAATGTGGTTTTGCACATGTTTGTGTGCTGGATAATTCCTTTCCTTGGAAAGTATAGTAGACGGTGTTAAGAACCAGGTGGTATAGAAAAAGAGATACTCAGAAAATAAAGGTGCTGAAAATCATAAGCATTTTGTCGTTAGCTGAAGAAAAACCAATGCAGATATAAATATAAGAAATGGCAACAAGTTCACTTAATCAGTTCAAATGTAAAGTTTGGTGAAGTGGTAACTTTATATGTTATATTTTTATATTTTAATTTTATATATATATTTTTTTTCCGTCAGTAACTACTTTCTCAATCATGAAAATTGCCCTACTGGTCTGTTTGCTATTGTTCTTGTACTTTTTGCTACATATCCATAAGACTATATGTAATTTTGTACTATGTTTGCCTTGATAAAGCCATCTAAATATAAAAAAAGAATAAAGAAATATGAAAAACAACAACAGAATCATATTATGATTATGATGTGATTATACCCTGAAAAAATGTGTTTTTTTTATGCAGTCAATATGGGCAGAGGCATTTCGGGCTGAACACTAGAGGGCAGCAAAGTAGCTACAAAGTCATTTGTTTTTTACTTTAATCCTCATTCACCTCATGCTGTTGGCTGTCCTTAACTTAATCATTTTTTATTCATTTAAAATTAGGTCTGCAAGGATGTAATTAAAGTACTCCCACACATCTGTTCTTTGTAGATCAAAGACCTTGTATACATGGGCTTTAGCTACTAAAAGAATATTTTTCTGTGTTTGAAAAAATTTGTCCTCATAGTAGGATCCATGGAAAGGTGAGGATTTCTGATCTTGGGGGATAACACTCCATGGCTGTGCAGTGGGGCATTCTCATGTTATCTGGCATCACATGAGGTTTGCTATGTCTCAAGCACAATCGCAGAGTGTGGAGGAGATACTAGTATATGGGTCTTTACAAAAGGAAAGGTAGACAGGGCCGTAGAAGGGCAACAACTCAGAAGCACGGCCAGGAAAACACTGCCAGAGCTCTACAAGAGGACCCCCAGCAGGCTACTGCGCGCAAACTATGGGGCATATTCTTGGAGGCCATACAGACCTCCAGATGCTGGCTAATGGTACGTCGACTGCTGTATTAGGAGGAAACACACAGACCAAATGTCAGATCTTACACTGTCTCAGTGGGGTCTGAATTCCTTTTGGTGCAGGACCACTGCCTGAGTGTGTAGGCATTTTCTGGATAAAAATAATTTATTTGAACATTATAAACATGGGATATAACTTTACATTTTTCATACTAAATAAACATACAGACAATGTAAATGCCATCTCTATTTCAACACTTTCACATTTATGCTTCCCCAGAATTTTTGAGACTGACAATAGAAATCAAAGGATAAATCTCATTTGTTTGTTAGAAAGCCATTTAGAGTCATAGAAATCATATACTCCTAAAAATACCTATCCTAAAAATACCACAGGGGCAACAGCAGAATCCACAAACATCTTCAATCTATCCTCATCAATAAAATAAAGGGGTCAGGACAAGGCATAGCTTTCCCCAATGTTGGAAAACTTCTTGTTTACGTACCATCGTACTATGCATCAGAATAGTCGTCTTTCATTTTCCACTTGTAATCGTAATGATCACCTGAGAGCATAACACATTAAGTGGGTTGAATGACACTGAGCACTTAACCACTGAAGGGTCAGCCATCAGGGGACAGCTTCAGGGAAAAGGCACATATTGCAGCAAAACTACTTTTTGTTTCTACCACAGCTGTGCTACATATTTCTAAATTAAAAATAATACTTGGATTTGGGCTTTAAAAAATGTTGAAGTTTGTGCACTGTATTTTAAATAATGGCTGGATTATTCATTTTTTTGTAATATGTGATGTGTTTGGGATGCTTTACATAAGGCTTCCATGCTTTTGCACACTCTGTTTAATTGGATAGTTTTTATATGTAGGCTTGAAAGTTCAACCATTATAGATTTCCTATAACTGCGGTGAAAAACATTTAACTACTGTTTTCCTTTGCTTGGCAAACATAAGTTATCTACGGCATTACTTGATGCTTATTTCAGCACATTAGTGTGTAAGAGATTTGTTCTAAACTTTTTGTCCATGCTTTAGTATTTTCTGCTATAATTTGTTTTAACACTGAAATAGTTATAAACCAACAAATTTTTCCACCACAGGGAAATGCATACTGATACGTTGTGATTTACCAAAAAATGAAAATGTAATGATTTGCAGAGATTTTAGCTTAAAGAATGATGAATGATTCCCAATATTCCAGTAAGTAAAAAATAATATACTATTTCATCATGGATAAATCACTTTTACAGTTCATATTTTAGAGTATTATCCTGAATAAAAATAGTGCTTTATAACTATTTTAAGGGTCAGGAAAATGTTATTTAAAGATGTACATGTGCCACTATGTGAGATGATTGAACATAGGCACAGAAATCTCCAAGTCAGCTGAATCTTTACTTTTGGAAAGAGTAGGGAAGGACCGTAACTCCCAATTGCATTCGTACTATTACTTGGGCCTTAATTATAGAAATTACCATTGCTTTTGCTATCATAGTACAACCAATTCACCTAATGGAAAGCATGCAGCAATAAAGGCTGGCATGAATTCTAGGCTTTCCATACTCAACCCAAAAAAAATAATATTAAAATAGGGTGTCTTGACTGATAACGAGATAGGAAACTAGGAGATCCAGCTCCCCCTCCGGCTACTTTTCTTTAATATAATCAGCTTAAAATCCAGAATCGGTGATGGCAATGGGAACAAGAAGTGCCTGTGACTTAGCAGGCACCCACAGAGGGACCCAAGAGAATTGGGCTCTTTTTTCACCACAGATCCACCACTGTCTAAGCAGGCAGCAGCCAAGATAGCACCCTGTTGACTCCATGTGCACCTGCTTCACCTCCATATTCAAAGAGAAATGGTATTGAGGGGACAGAGAGAGTCACTGAAGACCTCAGTGTATATGTGGCTAACCATGTCTCACCTGCACCATCGCTGAGTCGGACCCTCGATGGGTCAGATCTTTCCATGTAACCCATTGCTTGGTAGCCTTAATGTTCAGATGTAGCCTACTTAGGGTACTCAGAAGTCTATGATTTCTTTTATGATAATGATTGCGTAGAAGTTGTATTTATTCTAATTAGTTTGTATAGCAATTACTTGCCTTGTTTTATTGCCGGTTTTCTGTATGGATGATTACAGGGCTCCGTTTCCAGATTGAAGTGTGAGGAAGTACAGCTTATTTGTTGTTTTTTATGTAAGGTTAGGCTACCCCCACCCAATCTGACTAGCTTATGTAATATATATCTTTATACCTGGAGTCCCAATATGAATCATCTACATTTTCTCAGCTAGGACTCTTAGTCACAAGTTTTGTGACTGATAAATAAATATATCATATTTAGTTTTCCTTACCCCTAGTTCTCACCTGTGTTTTCTAGGTTGTACCCTCCCTGTCTCCCACCCCATATGCCCTCACACCACCTGCTTAATATCTTGGTTCAGACATGTACAGGTAATTAAAATTAATGTATTGAGGCCCTTCTTGTACCTTTATCAAACTTTACCAATCTGTATACCTCAATCCTTCTTTATTCATATATGTATCTGCAGGGAACGCCTATTTTTGAATCAGTCTTAAGTGGCTTCAGATAACAGACAAATAGCACATTTTCTACATTCACTACCACCCAGTGGTGATTTTGCCATATCTATCAGCCCCTACAAAACACTGGCCTCAGAACTAGGGCCACTAGGCATCTATTGAAATATCAAAACGCCCAAGGGGATTTCCAGCCCTCTTATCTAACCAAATAGGAGGAGAAGTTAGATATTGTTTTAGATGCTACCAAAAGCAGCTGGTGCTGTGGTTGACCCACCACACATCGTTTTGCAGTAGATTCCACAAACTTAATTACTAAATCCCCTGCAGATGGTATCGCACTTCTTCTCATCTATATCTTATCTTTACCTTGGTACAAGAACAATGTTGGAGGTGTGATGAGGGAGTGGGATCCATGCTTCATATTCCTGCCCAGTCCTGCGCCCATTTTAGGAGGGAGTAAAAGAGATAGTTCAAAAATTTATAGAATACACCATCCCAAACGATTTCTCGTTCTTCCACCTACAACATAACTCCTTATCCCTTAGATTCCATAAAACTTCTGTGGTCAAACACCTGTTTAATGCAGCAAAACTTTGCATTCCATTATCATGGAGGTCGTCTATACGATTGACCATGGCCCAGTGGTTCCGGATTGTTAATGAGATTATGCTCATGGAGGACCTTACGGCTGACATCCATTACTGGGGCGAGAAATTTGAAACCACCTGGTTCTGCTGGAAAGAATTTCTTGAATCCCCAAAGTATAGGCGCTATATATATTCTTAAGAGTAAAGGTATGATGCTATCTAGATGTAACCGAGTTGTGGAATATTTCTTGTTCTACAAATGTACAATGACCTGCCTTGATTTTACTTACAACCTTTTGCCAAGTAATGTTAACTAAATGTCTTGCCATGTAGTCGATAAGCATTAGTGTATTTAATGTACAGCGCTGCGTAATATGTTGGCGCTATATAAATCCTGTTTATTTTTTTAAAAAAAAAAGACTTATGAATCTATTTAGAAAGCAGTGAATCTAACATTCACTGAAACATTCCATGGGGAAGAACCAGTTACTGCCATTGAAACCCATGGACATGGAAGATTCTCCACCAGGGAATGTTTCAGTGAACGTCAGATGATTTGGGGTTGATCTTAAATCATACTTAGTAAATTCTGTATTTGCCACAGTCACTACACTAGATAATAATTCAATAATAAATAGTTTAGGTTACACAATACTGAAACAGACCATCATTTGTACTGTATATATTTCTAAAGCTAAATTTAACTGAAAAGAAATAAAAAAAAGTATAAAACATTTATGTTGCAACCCTGAACACTTTAAATAAAGTATATACAAAGCTATACATTCTTTAGTGAACATTAACTACATGCGCGTTCATTCATCCATAAATTGAATGAACTGAAAAAGTTTATGTTTATTGGCAATTGGTTATTTTCTCAGCTTTTTAAGCTTACATTTCTGTCTGTTTCTTGATTAATAAAAATTAAGAACATATTATAATAATATTTTATTTTAAATATAATTTTAAGTAAAACAAGCAAAATCTTAATATGCTTGATATGTTGGTCTGTTTCTTAACTACAGATTACCACTGCAATGTTTAAATACAAAACATTTTCTGAACAGAAATGTTATTATTTTGACACAATTCCATTCCATTAATCAATATTTTCTGTTTCACGAATCATGGCAATATTGATTTAAACTAAGAGAAACATATTCCATTTTTGGATAGTAATATGCCATTTTTGAGTCACACTACATCAAACTGACACTCAAAGCTGATATTGCTTCTGTCACTTATATCTTGATTTGAAGAGTGATTTATTTCCTCTATTTAGCATTCCATCTGTATTAAATCAACTTTATTTTTTATCTTTAAATTTAAATCTTTTTTATTTTATTTTTTTAAAAAACTGCATAAAACACAATATGAAATTGCAGGGATAAGCCACTTTTATATAGCTTCCTGTTTAATGTGTAGTTAAAATACTCATTATGTCAGACTGGTCATAGCAGATAAGATTAGATTTGATTAGATTTAAAGTTTAGTTTTCAAGTCTACTTGACTAATATTCAATGCTTATCTCTAATATTTGCAATTGCAGCGTATATTGCACTAAGGATTTAAAGCACTTCTGCTGATGCACTCTGCAAATGATATAGCCACCTGCATTGACTGCATTGGGTATTGCTTTTAGCTGTCAGTGGGTTATTTATGTATTTTTTTTTTGTCATAACCACTTTGTGACATTTTTGTGAAAAAAACATATTTGTGCATATATTGTAGTTACACTGTTTGCACAAAACTAAAGCAAGACTTATTTTTTTTCACAAGCTGTCACGAGCAGTGTCACTGATGTGGAAAAAACATATTAGTACACAATTTAATATGTCTTTATTTGTAGTTCTAATAGTAAACTGTACTTTTTTTCTTAGTGTCACTTGCCACAATTGTGAAAAAATAGAAGGGGGCTCTCCCTACTGCTGTATACATGTTACCATGTTTTTCAAAACATCATTGTCAAAAACAGCTGCAAACTACTTTAAGTTAAAAGACTCTTAGTAAAAGTTCACACAAGTTCAAGGAAACTATTCAAACTTCATCAAATTAATTCACCACTCCTGGAAGGTCCTTTGAAAATATGGATACCTAAAACAGTTTTTACAGTGTACATTCTCTCACTACAATATTATTATTACACAATATTTATATAGCACTATCATATTATGCAGCACTGTACAAAATCCATAGTCATGTCACTAGCTGTCCCTCAAAGGGGCTCACAATCTAATGTCACTACCATAGCCATTTGTCTTTAATACAGTCTGTGGTCAATTTTGGGTGGAAGCCATTTACCTAACTGCATGTTTTTGAGATGTGGGAGGAAACCGAAGTACCCCAAGGAAACCCACACAGTTAGTGTCCTGGCCAAGATTTGAACCTGGAACTGCAAAGGTCAGAGCACTTACCTCAGAGCCATCATACTGCCCTATAAATAAAAACAGTAATTTTATGCAATGTGATATTTAATTGAATATGCTTTATTCAGTATTGTTTTCCTTTTCGGACTTCATGGGGTCTGATTTTTTAAAGCTCTCCACGACAGGATAAGATGGAATATCATAGGAGACCCTGGGTGGTCCAACAACCCAAAACAAATTACTTAAAAATAATTTGCTAATGTTTTTAATTCTGGATGACATCCATTCCAGGTGTTAAGGCGATCTCATTATGATCCCCCATCAGCTGTCCCTCTCACTGATGGCTTCTGTTTATAGTGCTGGTAGAGTGAGTAATGAAACACAACTCAATGTGTAGTTAGCTCACTCTCAAAACTTTATTGTTTGCAAACAGCTTATATACCAGTTCAAAGGCATGATCAGTGCATGATCGCATGACTACAGACAACTAGCAGACATGACAAATGTCCTTGTGGTTCTCTTGAAACAGGATATTAATGTCAGGAGAACAGACAAATGGCGGAAGGGAGGAAGGGGAGAGTTTCAAGGTAAAAAGCAGAAGCAGACATTAGTTTACTGATAAGAAGGGTACAACTAGTTTCAACATAATTCAATCATCTACAAAACATAACAAAAGCATAAAAATAATTAACTTCAAGACTCAAGAAGTAAAATTCCTCAGCTCCTTACACCAGGTTTGCTAGATTGGCTCCATTGTCTGTAGCTGGCACAGAGCTAATCATAGGTTTCAGATAAGCTGTAGTTGGAGTGCTGGTATAGAGCTGCAGCTCTATTTAGCGATAATAAAGGAATCTTTTTTTACTTTTTTACTTTCCTAAAAATTTTCAGACAGCTCTGGTGATGCACTAGATCAATTTTTCTTCCCCAGCCAAAATCAGTTCTGTTGATGTAGAGACTGGTGCGAACATGATGACTCTCAGTTTTCTGCTTCAGTACACATTTAATTAAGGGGGTTGTGGTGATGCACCTTGGGGCATGGCATTATGATGCTAATTCAAATTCAAGTATTTCCTTAGTCCTTTCCTTAGTCCTTCTGCTCGAATGATGCAGATCCCTTTTAAATATTTCATCTGTGTATTTAGCTGTTTGCCTGTAGTCCAGACCTAAACATATATAGGACCTATATTTGGCCATTTATTAAAAACATCCTGAATATTTTATTATCATTGTATGTAATGCATATGGAGCAATGTGAAGACTGTGAAATTAGAACATTTGTAAAAGCTTATGGGAATAAATGTTTTAAAATAATTAATTGAACAGTAGAACTTTGTACTACATTTTAAGTATTTTTAAAGAAAAAATATCTGTGTACATGAAGTGTTGAACTATTGGAGCAGAGAGTAATGGAAGTGAACTGCGTATTTTATGGGATACTCTGGTAGAATAAACTCATTATTGACATGTGCATTGTATTCTGAATCGATTTTTAAGCACATAACAGTGAGCTTAAATCTATGGAAAAATTCTCAATGCCACCATCCTGTAAACCTGTAAACACATACAATAGATCTGTACCCTGAGTTCAATTTGATATATATATAAATATATATATATATATATATATATATATATATAAATATATATATATATATATATATATATAATTGTGTAAGAAATCTAACAAGTTTATAAAAAGGCAAAAGTTAATATCACCCCCTTCTAATCCAAATCCTTAACTTATCACTGCTGTCTTTTGGTTTGATTTCTATCTGTCTGACCACTCCTTTCAAGTTTCTTTCAATGGTAATTCCTCCTCTATTATTTTGGTGTTCCCCAAGGGTCAGTCCTTGGGCCCATTCTCTTCTCCTTATACACCTCCTCACTTTGCAAACTGATATTTTCTTTTGGTTTACAGTAGCATCTCTATGCAGGTGACACTTAAATTATTTGTCCACCCCAGACCTGTCTCTCCCACTGTTTGATAAGGTTTCAAGCTGTCTGTCTGCTATCTCATCATGGAGGGCTGACAAGTTTCTGAGACTCACCCTGGATTAAACAGAACATATCATCTTCCTTCTCTGACATTCCAAAAATCCCTCTGACATATTTCTAACTGCTAATGACATGTATTATAATATATTGCTAGAGATGCTTCCCCTGGCAGGTGATTAGGGATTACCTGGAGCTCAGGGTTTAATTGTCTCCCTGTCTTCACCAGAGCAGAGTCAGGCCAAGGTCAGGAATCCAAAAAGTATAGCTGAGCAAGTCTCAGGTAACAAGGCTGAGGATCCAGCAACCAGAGCTTAGAACTAAAGAGATATAAATAAGAGGTGCAGGGGATACTAAGAATGGCACATCTCTGCACAGCTAAAGAGAGGCTAAGGATGCCACAAGCTGCTAGATAGATGATCTGTGAGCAGAAAGGTAACAGTTATTGGACCCTCCCCTCAAGCATGTTGTCTTGACGTCACCTTTGGTCACCTTTCGCCTTTCACCATTTCGCTCTCTCCTTCATCCCCACATTCAGAAAATATCCAGGTCCTGCCACATTCATCTGCACAACATCACTAAAATGCACCATACTTGTTCCCAGAGACCCCCAAACTCCTTGTACACACTCTTATCTTCTCTCATCATCTGGACTACTGTAACACCCTTCCTCTCTGGTATTCTCCTAACCCGACTCTCCCCTCTACAATCTATCATGTTGCAGACAGACTCTCTTTGCAGTTATCCACCCTGGCTTCTATTTCACCTCAGAATCAAATTCAAGTTGGGCAGCATGGTGGCTTAATTGATAACTCTCTGAGCTTTTCAGCGCTGGGTCCCAGGTTCGAATCCTGGCCAAGGCACTATCTGTGTGGAGTTTCCTCCAGGTACTCCGGTCTCCTACCACATTCCAAAAACATGTAGTTAGATTTAATTGTCTTCCCCTTTAAATGACTTTAGACTGTATTAAAGACATATGACTATGGAAGGGACATTAGATTGTGAGCCCCTTTGAGGGACAGTTAGGGACATTACTATGGACTTTGTAAAGTGCTGCAAAATATGTTGGCGCTATATATATAGTGTGTAATAATAATAAAAGTTACTATGCTTTTCCTTCAAATCCCTCCACATGTCTTGTCCAAATTACCTTTCTAACCTGATAGAAAAATACACCCCTAGCCGTTCTCTTTGCTCCTCCAATGACCTACTAATGACTTCCTCTCTCATAACCTCATTACATGCAGGGCTCCAAACCCTAAAACCCAGCTTTTCAAACTCACCCACCCCTTTTCCCCATTCCATATCCCCCACCTCTTTGATTGTAAGCCCTTCTGGGCAGGTTCCTCTCCTCCTCCTGTTCTTGGATTGCATTTGTCTGTCATTTGCAACCCCTATTTAATATACAGTGTTGCATAATATGTTGGCGCTTTTTAAATATAGTATAATAATAATAATAAGTCAAAATTTATTCAGAGTAATTTTCTGCAGGAAAAGGGTAATATTTGACAGTGGTGACAAGCACAAATACACAAAGTTTTACTCCAGTGGCTTGATGTATGATCAACATTATACAGTATGAACTTTGATATAAACTCATTTGCAGTAACCATGGTAGCTATTGAAAAGCCAATTACCACAAATAACAGTAGCAGGAAGAATCAAACATGTCCAATAAGCTGTGGGCATCTAACCTAAAGCTTAAACAGAAATTCTGTACAATCAACTACCTTGAAAAAAGAGCAAGAATATAATTTATAGTTATGCTGAAATACACAAATTACAACGTAAAAAAAACGTACATAAAAGTAAAAAACCTAACACCCAAACCGAACCCAAACCATGCTTTGTGCACTTTTAATATTAAATTTCAGGGTTCTGCTTACCCTTAGTTGAACAGATAGAGAGAATGGCAAACTTAAATATAGTAAAACAAAGAGGTGTCTTTTTATAGCGTGCAAATTCGGTTTACTCATTTAAAAAGATCATTAACCCTTATTTACTAAGTAAGAAAATAAAGTTTGGCCCCATTGGTACTAAATAATATGCTACTCCTGCACCATTAAGGAATTTTTTCAGCATAGTCTGCTTATAAAAGAGAAGTCCAATATAAAATTACAGTAGTCTTAAAGCCCAACACATCTTGCCATGACAGGTTACCTCGGGGATAGTAGCAACAGGCTATACAGAATATCTGGACAATCTAAGAAGGATTGAACTGCATTTAGAAACACTCAAGGGTTATAGGAGTTCTGGGGTGTAGATTGATATTAGGAAATATAGAGTTGTAAAACTTTACATTCAAGCTGAGAGGTGGATATAGTGGCAAATAGTCAAGCTGACAGGAGGCTATGATAGCAAAGGGTCTTGTTAGCCTCTACTTTTGGTGTTCTGTGTCTAGGACACGGAGCAGAGGTGTAGAGGTGATCTGCTGCTACACCTTTGGCTATCCCACCAGCTGATCTAGGGGATCTGACACATAGGGCCTGATGTATCAAAGCTCTTCAAGGCCGGAGAGCAAACCTGGAATGGATCTGGTCCAGGATTCAAAACGTTTGCTAGCAAAAAGCAACTGACTGAAGAAATCAATTCCAGGTTTACTGGATCACTCAGCTTCACTGGTGAAAGTGTATCTTTTCCAGACTTGACTCCAGAGCTTTAATAAATCAAGTCAATACTCCCTGGGATCTTTGATTCAGTGCCGTCCCCTCTACACAGGAGGTTGAATGATCTGAACAAGTTTGGTTGGAGTCCTCTGAGGATCAACAGGATATCCCCCTTGTTGCAGATGGGGATTGGTTTTCTCCCAATGTATTACACACCATATTGAGGGTGGGTGAATGAGGATCTTCAAACTACTAAAAACCTGGTGGTTCAGCTAAAAGAACAGCCCCAAGCTCAGACCTCCCTTCATAGGGATCTAAGCTATCTGGAAGAACTTGACAATCATGGTCACCACAAAACTATCAGGGTAAGAGGTCTGATCTGACCTCCCCTAGGTCCTACAAGCTATATTTAACAACTTCTTGGGATGCCCTAAGTAGGTCCCCATTAAAATGAATTGGGCACACAAGGCTTTTAAGAATGGTATTTGCCATGTACATGACTTTTCACTTAAAGTGTACCTAAACTCAGAAATTTTACTTTACATAAAAGGGTGCAGCACATGTGCAATTCTCGATCACATAGGCGATCCTGGGGCATACACAGAAGGAGCACCCAAGAGCCTCCAGGGATATGTGATGTATGTATCCCGGGAGGCTTTGCTCTCCCATTCATTCTCGATTGCCTAGGCATTTGAGAATTAGGGGGCAAGGCTGCACCTTTTTTTTTTTAAAAAAAAGGGTGTTGCAAAAAAAAAAAAAAAACAACAAAATTGTTTCCCTACATAAAAGGGTTGTCTACCCTATAATGCAAAGTGAAATTTCTGAGTTTAGGTACGCTTTAAGGTCACAAAGGCTACAAGGGGACTTTAGAAGTGTTCAACGAGCAGTTGATTCAACATTGAGTGCCATGCTGACATGCATTTAAATGCCCAGACCAGTAAGGAAAGCCACCTCTAGATTGGCTGTAGTGGCAACGCTTTAGGCAAAGCCCAAAATTGTGGGATGGACATGTACACTGGGATGAGATCATGAACTAGAATAAAGTGAGTGTAAACCTGGGTGAACCTGGGTAATCCAGAAGATCTTAAATACCAAAATTTTTAGGTAGATAATCTATATTGACATACATTGGGTATGTTTAAAAAAATTGGATAAATTATCATGGGTGAACATGGGTGAACCAGCAAACCAGGAATGGATTAGGGGTAGAACCTAAAGCATTTGCCAACTAACAACTAAATGATTTGTAAGAAATGAATTCTAGATTTGCTGGATCACCCAGGTTCCCTCCTGATTTTTTCCAAGTCTTGGAGAGCTTAAAAAAACAGTGTTTTTTAAAAGGAAACTTGGCTGTAAAGGAGCCATGAAAGACTGTGGAAGAGAGCTAGGTAAAAAAGGGGAAATAATGAAGAAGAACATGGTGGATGGATGACATTCAGAAAATTAAAGGTTGCCAGGTTAAACACCTCATTAACCTTAGGTTGGAGAGTAAATGAGTTCCTCACTTGTAAACCGTATGTGAGTTGCAATACACCTAAGTAATGCTAACAGGAGAAAAAAGATGCCAGGGGCCAGCAAACCTTCACAAATGGTGAGGCAAAATATAAGGAATTTTTGTAGCAGAGTATATAGTTAAAAATCACAAATGTATTCTATTTAATAAAAAAACTACATTAAAAGGTTTCAATGACCAATCAGGGACAAAGCAAGGTAGCAAAAACAATGGTCCTAATTTATTAAAACTCTCCAAAGCTGGAGAGAATACACTAAACATCAGGGAAACTGGGTGATCCAGCAAACCCAGAAGGATCTGGTCCAGGACTGAAAACATTTGCTAACAAATAGCAAATTACTTTGATGAAATCCATTACAGGTTTGCTGGATCACCCAGCTTCACCGATGAAAGTGTATTCTCTTCAGCCCTGGAGAGCTTTATAAAACCAGGGTCAATATCCAAGGTTCAAAGTAAAAAATTTTGACTTGGCAAAAGACAAGAGCAGTTAGAAAGCAATGATGAAAGCAAAGTTCCAGTTTTGAAGTCCACCAAAGACTGCAAGCTGCCATGGTAGTAAGAATCAGAGTGGAAGGAGTAGAAGAGTTAAAATAATTAAATTTATATTGCAAACATATCAGCCTGTTTTTACATGGTTAGATGTATACCAAAGATACTAAACAACATCTTATGCATATTTGAGGAGGGGTGCAAATAATTCTGGCATGGACAAGATGTGTTCTCTGGTTCTGTTAAAAATATGTTATAACGCAATCAAGCCAGACAATATTTCTCTCTTTCCAGAAATGTAAAAGTAAAAATCCACTCTTTTCCCATAGTTGGAATAGTAATCACTCCATTTTGATGTAATAATATTTGAAATGGTTTTGCCAGTGCAAAAAGCATTAAATTAAGTAATTCATAGCAGCCATTTTGGATTAATCTTTTATAAAATGTTTTGCTCCATTAAACTGAAATGTAGCATGTTATGGATTACTTACTTTGCACATCACGTTTACTTTCTCCTTAACACTGCCATATTAAGTAAACCATTAAAACAAACCAGAGGGATGGGTTTTTATATTTCTAAAAAGATGATTGCAATTACAGAAACTTTTTTT
Source organism: Pyxicephalus adspersus (assembly GCF_032062135.1). Taxonomy (NCBI): domain Eukaryota; kingdom Metazoa; phylum Chordata; class Amphibia; order Anura; family Pyxicephalidae; genus Pyxicephalus; species Pyxicephalus adspersus. Next base: position 100,790,472 of record NC_092860.1, read on the forward strand.
CATTCAGTGTTCGTTTGATAGATAAATCAAATGAAAGAAAATTTGCTTTAGTTCAGTTTACAAGTAGTTTCCAAATCTTTCAAAATTTGAAGCCTATTGTGTGGGTAAATTTGTTGGTTATTTCTACCCATGTGTAAGGCCCCCTTCAAATGAAGAAATGTCCATACATCCCATTCCCCTTGCCTGTTTTGTCATATTTTCCCTGTGTTCTTCTAGATCTAGGTTCATCGGTTCTGACAAACCACTAGTCAATCATGTATGACCTAACTTTCATGGAATGTACAACTAGAAAAATTACCTGGAACTATTTTTGACAAACCTAATTTTAGATCCCCTTTAAATCTGTATACTAGATAGCAATCGTGTACTTGCCAAAAGATGATTTGCAAATATTAGATTTGTAATTTCTAATATTATAACTTATCTTAGGTAATGTTATTGTTACAGGAATAAATGTGTTCATTTAACAACATAAAGACGTAATTTGTTATGCTGTACCATTTTACCTTTCAAAAAACCAGCCAAGTACAAAGGAAACATTTCAATTTCTTTTTTAAAGTGTATATAGTTCATTGGATTTTAGAGGTAATTGGGAATTTGCAGGGCCAGAATTTATGTTTTGCCTTTGGAAATTCATCCAGTAAATTCTGGTATTATAATAGAAAACTCTGTCACACCACAAATATATGTCTAGCTATGGTAATTAGTATAATACGCCAGCATTAAACACAGAGTATTGGCAATTACTTTAACAGTATCTTACACTGACTTACATTGACTTAATTGTTTGAGTGCACATTTACTGAAGTGCTTGTTTATAAATGCATGTATAATTGTTGTAATGGAGGAGTGGAAAGTTATTTGTTTGCATAATATAAAAGATCTGTGTGTTCAATCCTGAAAAGTCATTCATCAGACATAAATGTTTAAATACCTATAGCCTATTTATTCCTTTACAGCAAAAAAATATTGTCATTATGGCAGATGCAATAGAATGGATGCTAGAAGATGATCGGTTAAGTAAAAACAATGCTAACCACACATAAAGTTACATACCATTAGAAAGGCTAATAAAACACAATGCTTATGCAAAGTTCTTTTAACATTGAGTTTTCAAAGACATTTATGGTTAAGGTTATTGTAGCCTTATTAGTGTGCTTGCAATACCAATACTATTAAGTACACAGTACTTAACCAAGATCCTTTTTTCTATTTGTACAACAGTTACATTTTCTGGACAAGCTTTTGTGGGTCTACCCTAACCTCTTCTTTGCTCAAAGCAGTCCTGACACACAAGGTCACACACAGAAAAGGAATCTTCTATATTAGTGGATCATACAGCTGTTCCTCCAGTAATATATACTTCATTCAATGGATCTGATTTATTAAAGCTCTCCAAGACTGGAGAAGATACACTTTGATCACTGAAGCTGGGTAATCCAGCAAACCTGGAATGGATTTGGTATAGGACTGCAAACATTTGCTATCAAATAGCAAATGACTTTTAAGAAATCCATTCCAGGTTTTCTGGATAACCCAGCTTCACTGATGAAAGTGTATCCTCTCCAGCCTTGGAGAGCTTTACTAAATCAAGGGGCATGCAACAAACGTAAGCAGAGATGCTATACTGGAGATACAGGGCAGAAATTACAGACAAGAATGAATCTACATACATAATAAAGGAACATGATCTCTGCATACTCGTGGGGCATCAATTCATGCAACCAGGCCACTTTATGTGAATGTTTTAGTTCTTAAAAGAAACTTTAAAAAAACAGTAGAGAAAAAAATTTGAACTAGGAATGATAATTATGCATGATAAAAGAGATGATACATTGAACGTGGACCATTTCAGGTTAAATGTTGCACTTTTTAAATCAGTTTAAATATTTTTTGGTCATATTACACTCTGGACTCCATTCTTCCCCCCTACCATCCCAAAGTCTACTGCTCTACCACCTGGGAAGACATTTGACAGATTCTTCAAATTATACAGCATGTTGGCATGTTATCATTAGAAATTGTTGCTTGTTGTGATTGGTTTACATAACCGGATAATGTGCATGATGCAGAATTTAATGTCTGGTGACATAAACAAAGTTTTTTTTTATCTTTTATTGGTAAATACATAATGTATTTTATAGTGTTATTAGGGCTGATTTATTAAAGCTCTCCAAGCCTGGAAAGGATACACCTTCATCAGTGAAGCTGCTATTATGTTAGCTATTTGTTGGCAAATGTTTTCAATCCTGGACCAGATCCATCACCCAGCTTCATTGAAAGTGTATCTTCTCTTGCTTTGAATAACTTTCATAAATAAAGCCCAATAACATAGAAGTAATGTTTTGTATCCTACAATAATGAATAATTACAAACAAAACCTCTGCAAAAGCTTTAAACCTTATTATTTGTGAACACACAGTAAATAAGGTTGTTTTTACCCGTGTACTGGGAAACAAAATCTCCCGCTTACGGTGAAAGATCTTAAAGTTTATTTTGAGAAAATGTATTGTATTCTATTATTTAGAATGGAAAAGCATTAACACACGTGGAGACCCTCATTGCAGGTTGTGGAAGATCTAACTAATATTGGAGGGTTATTTAGGCTATAATTCTGGACAAGTGCCATCCAGAAGCTCCAGGATGCCAGGGGATGCCAGGATACTCAGTACACCCTGGCATTCTACACTGAGCTGCACATGTGAGCTCAGTACACTAAGAAAAGAAGACTGTAAAAAAGGCACGTAATTGTGTTTTTTTTTTTTTGCAGAAGGGATGTTGTCTGCCCCTTCTCCAATAGGAATTCTGCCTGGTCATTTTTTCTTTGAACAGCAGTTCTGCTATAATACGCTAGACTTGATACAGCCTAAAATTTACATTTCTGCTCTGCAAAGTATTGAGGTCAGAACAAAACAATTCACACTTTAGGTAATACAGTGCAGTACAGACATCACACTATTGATACATGTAAATGTCCCCAGTGTATATGTTCAACAATGCCAGCTGCACCTAAATAGGTCAATATCCATTTAAAATGTACTCAGTGATAATTAAAAGGCAGTTGAAGACACAGATACCATGTAGTGTACATATTATACAATGAATGCTGAACATGTATAGGAGATAATGTCCTTAAGGACAACATTAAAACATTTTACACTACCATTGATGAATACCCCATTTGAGCTATGTACAGATGGCATCAAGTAAAAACAAATTGCCTCTTTGTTAACTTCTTCAGTCTGTTTATGCATAGACAATTATCAACTTTTTTTTTTTTTAATCTCAGATAAAATCATGTTTATGCATAAACCTTTGCTTTTGTAAAATTCTCACAGCACACATTTCCAGTTACTGAAAACCCTGGGAGCATTCAAAGCATTTATGGCCTATCACAATGCCTTTGGGGAAACAGATGTTTGACCTTTATGTTTAATGTTAAAAAATAAGACAAAATGTGGGCTCTTTGCATGGAGTGGTTATAAAAAAAGGACGAGGACAGATTAAACACCTCTGCACCCCAGGCACGCAACATTGTTATCTTTTCAATTTAACAAAATTTGGAATCAGATGTTCTTTTTAACAATGTACATGAACAAGCAATATTCATAACATTCCCATAAAACAATAAATAGTGCAAATCACAGAGCACAACAAGCAACAACACATTTTGTAACAGGGAACAATAGAATGAGCAGGTGGCATATAGTTAACTCTATGTGTACAGTATCACCATCCTCATTGTTCTAAGCAGTTGTTCAAAGTTGCTTTAATTGCATGCATAGAAAACTGAGTGGCTTACATATGTGAGCATCTGTTGTCTACTGCTTTTATTAGCAAATTACTGCAGCTATTTTATAGCTATCAAGGATCAAGCAAGACTTCAAAAGAAAAGTATAAAAGAAAGAAAAAATCTCACTTTGAAAAGAGTGTCTATATTTCCTGAAGCCGTAATTGTATTACCAAAATATTATGGGCATTATTTATTGTGAATAAGGTGAAGTTATATCTGATAGGTAACTTCTTCATACAAGAAGCTGAAAAAATAGAAAAGAACATGCTGAAAGCATAAGTAGACTGGAAAAAAAATCTTCTGGAGTTCTCCTGGATCGGGTTCTACATCGCCCCAGTATCCTTCTTCTTCCCGGTGCACAAGAAGCGTTGGGTGCCATTATCTTTTTTCCCCTTCTTCCATCTTCTTCTCGCACTGTGCAGGCACAAGATCTGGTGATGTAGATAGTAAAAAACTAGTGCCGATCCCTCTGTGCATACATGAAATCTGCATTTTTTTATCCCATTGAAGAAAGAACCATTCAATAAAGGAGCGGCCAGAAGCTTCCTGGGGTCCATGACATATGTATCCCAGGAGGCTCTGCACTCCTATTCTGTCTGCCTGTTTTAAACCCTTCTATGTAAAGTAAAAAATTGATTTTAAACAAACATTTGTTATGCAATTGTCTGAAATTTGGAGACAACAGTCTGGAGGAAGAGGGTGGTATGGAATTTGTTGTCTGGAGGAAGAGGATGGTAATTGTTATGTAAAATGACTGATGCCCAACCAACTCCTGCATAAAAACACACTGCCATTACTCTAACTAGCAAGTAGCAATCCATAGAAAAATGAATAAATGTACAGCAGGTCAAACAGTAAACAATCCATTATTTGCAGAAGATAATACAAACCCATTCTAACCTAGGTGGATCATAAAGCCCTGAAGGTAATCATCTGGATGTGAATGAGTAATCTCCTGTTAATTAGGAATTTGGATATCACCTTCAAAAATCTCAAATCTTCATGTACAACACTCACACATTATGTCTTTCTGCCACTGAATTTCGGATGCAGATGTTATTTTTTTTTGGCATGGATACAAAAAACCCATCAAATACTACGAAAGCCATACAGCATTAAAAAAATAGAGAGCTGAATAGAGGTTTTCCTTGTATCTCTCTATATGTTATATAGAGTGTATTCAAGGCTCACCAGCGCTGTCTCTAGTTTTCATGACATGAACAGCATTCCAGATGTTTATACTGACTTCATTCTATGCTATTGTAGGCCTATGTACAGCCAACCTACCTTTTATTGAGTAAAAAGCTTTGTTATCTCAATGTGATTTAGTTTAATGAAATATCCCTTTCCTACATCACAGCTATGATTTGTTTGCTTGTTGTTTGGATGTAATAAAACCACAAGATATCTATGCATACATGTAGTGAAATATAAAAAGTCAGATCTATTGTATGTTCTTTTGATACCATACTCTACAAATATTAATTCACAAAAGGTGCACATAGAGGAATATTTTACATGTATTTTTACATGTTTGATGGCTACGGTTGGTGAACTACAGAGACAGGCCTGCCAAAGTCATTGAAAAAAAATCCAAGGATAAAAACAAAATGTAAAAAATGTTAACTGAATGGGCAAATACCTCCAATTCCCATTAGATGTGTGTGCTGAGAATCATGCTGTGCCTCATTGGACTGGATCCCCAAGGCTTGCATTTCAGAAGAGAGTTTTGTTCTTGTAAATAACACCTTGAAAATACATTTTTTTTCTGAATTATTTTTGTTCAAGCAACAGCTTCAACATATTAAACAGATTCTTGCAAAATTAAAACACATAATCATTTGAGAATCATGTTATTGTCATTGCTGTTTTACAATATTGCGGTAACATTATAAAAAAACATAGAAGGGATATATTTTTTGTAAACCATCCCCATGTACAACATATTGTATTGTAAACCACTTTTCATATGAACACATCATTTTTATTAGGTCAGGTGCACATAATAAAAAATTCATTGCTTCCTTTTATGCTATTGTATATTATAAGCCCCACATGCAATTGTATGGTTGAGGAAGAAAACAAATAATTGACAAGTTTACTTTACAAACTTTTTTTGCACTGTTAGGAAATGGTCTAAATGGTAACTGTGTCAATCACTGAAATTATCCTGTCCCATACCTTGTTGCCAAATCCCAGTGGGCTCCTGTAATCAGGAATAAAGTGTCTTGTAATGAGGTGTGTGGGGGCCTTCTCATTATGAGAATGATTGGTATTTGAAAAGTCATATCCTGCTGCTTTTCATTTGCCTTTCACAAGAGTAAGAGCTCAAACCTGGAACTACCAATGCAGATGGTAAAGAGATTTCATTAACAGTTGTCCCCTGGCTTTATTTCTGTTGGATATATACATGTTGCACAGCTTGTAAATAGCTAAAAAATGATGGTATATGGATTAAAAAAGCCTATTAAACCACATTGCAATTTGGGGTTTTGCAAAAGAGATGTTTTTAAAGTTATTATTATTATTGGACTTGCAAACAATTTAATCATAAAAAGACAGCGGGAAAGAGGGATCTTGGGTATAGTACTTTACTAAAAGAGAAAAGCATGATTACTTTAGGGTGAATTTTCATTTTGCAGAGTTAATGTTCACTTAGTGAATGAGGGGAAGCAAAGAGAAGATTAAGTTAGCTTGGCAAATTAATGGAAGTGTTGTGAATTTTAATCATCCATATTTGTTTGGGCAAAACTGTTTTTTTTTTGCATATGATTTGGTATTCTATGAAATGCGAATTTTGAATGTGTTTCACTTCACTAGAACCCAGTACACACTAGCAGGCCAAATTTGAGGATGACCGACAAGTCCAATCAAATTTTCAGTATTGGTTGTACGTTCCAAAGCGCAGGCAAACCTGCATGATATTCTGCTAAACTGAATGTTTTCATCAATAGACACTGTTTAAAGTAACCACTCTGCTTCCAACAGCCCCAGTGAACCAAGGCTTACCAACAATATACAGGAAAACATCAAATAACAAGTTAATTAGTTAAGATATAGCACCATGTACAGTTCTCTCAGACCAGCATAAATAAGGTTATGACTTATTTTTGTTAAGATGGGTTTCTTGTAATAGTGCTATGTCTGTTTTAAATCCCTTCAAATTTCCTAATATGGCCATTCACTTGTGGGGAACGCCTTTATTATTCCAAGAAACTATTTTCATAGATATTATATGGCATTGTAAAATTGTGGTAATTCCCTTGGCTCCAATTCTTAATAAAAAGGTGCAAACCTGGGTCTAAACCTGAGTCTAAAAACATCAATACAGCCAATCACCTTAATGGTGAGTAGTTTTGGCTTTAAGGTTGTCTACCTTACAAATTGCATGATGACCTTAAGCTATCTTATCCTGAAGCCTCTTTGTTTCCAAAATAATTCTGATTTCCAAAAAAAAATTTCTAAATTCCAAAAATAATTGTAGGGCTTAGGTTGCTGGTGTTTCATTAAATTATTAATTTGGGCATGTACACAAAACAATAAAAAACATAATCATAACTAGTACTATACCGAACTAAGTACTGAACAAAAAAACAGACATGATATCGGTGCTTAGAACTTTCTTTTTTCCTCATGAAACTAATTAAAATTATTATTTGCATCTCTTCGGTGGCTCACTCAATAAGGTAACAGAAAAAAGAAAAATTAGAATATAGTTTTTATAATGTGACACCCAGATTAAAGTTGTATTAATTAAAAGCTAATATATTATATCTATTGTTGAAGTAACGTACAACACTGAGTTGAGAACAGCCTTATTTGCTGAGTAAGAACAAAACCATCAGCCTTTGTGTACCTTATTTGCGAAGTAATCCAGGGAACATCTTAAAATATTCCAAAAGTTGGTATTTTCAGTTTTGTTTTCAGACTTTTCAGATATATTACCTATAGGCTTACGGTAAATGGGTTTGTCCATTGTTCTTTGCTGCTTGGGTACTGGTCCCGCTGCCTGATAAGACTTCTGTGACGGAGAGATCTGTGATCTCCTCCTGAAGCTTTGTAGTAGCTTCTCCAATGACTCCAATGACTCATGTCACAGTCCTTGCAAATAGGCCGCTGCATCCTCAGCTGAAGTGAAAGTTTGATTCTCTATCCAAGAACACAGAAGTCCCGTGGCTGTGCTCATCATGAATGAATGCAGCCGTGGGAATAATCCTGTGATGAGGTTACATGAGGGCACAGCCCCGGGACTCCTGTTAGTGTCCGGTTCCGGACATCGGAACCGGAAGTCTCCCAATCTGTTTTTTATTTAGCTATGCTGTCTTTCAAATGTTTTTAATATCTTCTCAAATTAAAATTGAGAAATATATACATCTCCTGTTATACCTTTGCTTTTACATATCCCGGAACATAGTAAATGCCACTTTGCATGGGGCAAATAATCCCCGTTTTCTTCTCTACTTCGTTCTAAATGCCTACTGCCAGACTTAAGAATTCCTATACAGATTAAGGAAGCTCTTCTTTGCCAATACTTACTTTTATTAAATCTTTTCATAGATGGAACTAAAAACAATATTCTATACCACCTAACTGTCCTTGGTTAGGGAGGAGTGCCCATGTTTCAGATTCAAGTCACTCTGTTCATCTTATTTTGTTGGTTGTCTCTCTTATTTGGTGGATATATGCAGCTTTATAAAAATGTATATAACTAATGAAAAGTGGTATAAAGAAATTTACTCTGTAGTTGTGAAAATATACTTTTTAGTTTAATCAATTATCGATCATTCTTTTTTTGGCCCACAGTATGGCAGGGGTTTGTCATTTACTTACATACTTCTAAATAGAGAGCTAAATAGAGTCCCTCGTCCCTCATCTCCAAAGTTGGGATTGGTGATTTAAAATTGTGTTAAAAAGTCAGGCAAGGTTTACTTTAAAGGTATAAATCTATGGTAGATGGTGGATAAAATGCATGTTTTATTTTTTCCTAACAAGCCTTGCTGCCTCAAAAATAAAACGATCTAAGGGCAAAAAAACTGCCTGAACATTTTGCCAAGTGGATTCAAGTTTTATAGATGATAAAGTGCTACCATGCTCAAAACTGACATGAAATTATTAGTAACTGTATTTTCTACTGACATTTTAAGGAAAATTTCAAATATACTAGCATAACACACTGAAGTGCTTGTCAATAGACAAAGCCCCGTAATTCCTATTGTTAAATCTAACTGAACGCTTTTCAAGCTGAACTGAAGTGCTCAGCTAACTACAAAGTTGAAATATAACTAAGGGGATTGTTCATCCATTTGTTTTCCACACCTCTTCCAAACAGAGATGATATGATTTTGGCCACCTCTATGGATGCACTGTAACAAAACATGATTGCTACTTACTTGTGCTGCTGCTCCCAACTCCAATTTGGAGATTCATGGGCAGCCATCACTAATTAGCTCACTTTCTCCTACATACTATATACTCTGCTCCCCTACCTCCTACATTGCAAGTTTACTTGGACAGAGCCCTCTACTCCTTCTGTGTCAAAGTTTGTACTTGTTCTGTATGTCAACCAGCCATCTACAGCCACTAGTTTTGGCTAGAGTAGAGAAAGGTTGAAAGCTCTCCCAATCCTGTTCTAAAGACAGAAAATTAGAAAAAAATCTCCTAAAGAAAGGACCATTATCTTCTTTGACAGTTGTCTATGGAACAAGAGTCCCCACTGGAATTTACCCCCTTATATTTTATTATAGTTAGAACTGTTTTGGTGAAAAATCCACTAGTAAGAAGAGAGGGGTGAATCTCTATAGTAAGGAACAGTCTGCAAAAAATAAACCTGATGTGTTTGTATAGGGACTGTGATAAATCTTATGCATGTCTGAATATGTGTATTTTGAGGGTACAATTGAAACTTTCAAGTCTTGGAGTTTGCCAGACATGATGTGGAAGGAAGTTCCAAAGAAGTGAAGTTTGTGAAAAGTCCTGGATGTGAGAGTAAGAGGAAAAGGCCAATATAAAGCATAGATGGTTTCCATATGAAAAACAAAGGTTGTGCTTGAGATGGTATCTGGAAAATAAGATATGTATGAATAGAGCAAGTTATGGAGAGCTTTTCAAGTGAGGGTTAGGAAATTGATCTGCTTTTCTGGGTTAAGTGTCAGAAATGGCAGCTAGTGGAGGGAATAACAAAGAGGGGCAGTATCTGAGGAATGGAAGGAGAGGTGGATGAAATGTATATACACTTATTACAATAATATGTGACAATGATCACAGGACAAGTTGAAGAGTATGTTAGATTTCTGTTATACAGCCTGCAGGAGGTGAGCATGACAGTTGTGAATGTGCACATTACTCTCATATTAGCCAGTGGTTGTTAAACCTTATGATCTATTTATAAAGCAGTGAATCTGAAATTCACTGAATTCCATGGTGAAGAATCTTCCAGGTCTGCGTGTTTCAATAGCAGTAATTAATTCTCCATTAGGGAATGTTTCATGAAATGTCAGATTCAGTTCTTTATAAATTGACTCCCGTGTTTTAAGTATGTTTCCCATCTATTCTAGTTCATATCTATATAGTAGGTTTGACAATCTTTAGTCAATTCCTTAATGTAAGTCCACCAGTCTCTAGATTATACCTTTTAAATACACTAGGTTTGACTAAATGAATGTATCTTTCACCCATGGAAGAATGTTATGTTGCAAAAAAAGATAAAAAAAGATAAAAAAAAACTTTTAGCAAATATACAATATTTGTACAGCTAATTGTTTGTAAATACACAGTATGTATATATATATACTGTATATATCAAATGAAGCATTAAAACCTATTTATTCTCATTAGATCCTTGGGTCACAGATTCATTGTGCCAAATACAATTTTTAGTATTGGGTAATTTTGTTTAGCATTCTATTTATCGTTATTGTACTGTCTGTTTCAAGCATCTAGATGCAACACTTTTTTTTGTGTAAACACATGTAACAAATTGTGTAAAGAAGCACAAAACGTAATAAAATTAAAGAATGTCTATTCTGATACTATGGGAATGTCTATTACTGCCTATGGGAATGTCCTGAAAAACAACATTAAGCAGAACGCATGACTTATTCATTTTTGACCAGTAGATGTCCCTCTTATACCCATTTACAGTATTAGTTATTGTATAAACATAATCATAAGATGTACATGAAAAAGTGTTGTACCAATATTTTAAAAAATATCACATGACACTCACACACACACTTTAGAAAATGAAAGAATAAATGGTTCTTTGTGCTCAGTATCACTGTAGACATTAAATGCATATAGTCTGATGTATGTATAGGCAAAAATCAAGTATATTAAGAAATATCTGCAAAATTGTTAGAATTACATACAGAACGCTTGTCTTTTACAACAATTGAATATTATAAATCATCACAAGCAATCAAAACAGCAAACAAAAAGGCAAATTTATTAGGTATAAACCTTAATACAAGAACATTACCCAGGAAAAAAATGCATAATGGAGCAGAGCTGCTCCACAGAACAGCTACCGGTATGGTTATTTTAGGGAAAGTGATTTATTCAGAAATCATCTGCAATGCTGTCAGCTTTCTTAGCTGGGGGAGTCACTCCAACTCAAGTTTGAGAAGCTAAGGTGAGACTGGGAGAGGAGGCTTAAGGCAGATCTAAACTCAAAAAAACAAAAGGTTACCAGGTCCTGGCTCATGGTTACTATTTGTTTTAGCTCTATACTGTACAGAGCCAGCCGCCACAAACAATACAATTCCTGTACATATTGGTAATGGTCATATTATAGTTATATCATCAATGAACATTCAATGACTGAAGAGGATTGTCATGCTCTCGGAAATCCAGCCGAAGATGGTCCCTTCCTCTGAAGTGGTGATGGGAGGTCCTGGACATGCTGCAGGGACCAGAACCTGTAGGGTGACTGCACAGGATAAATTATTATTATTATTATTAGTATTATTATTAAACAGGATTTATATAGCACCAACATATTAGGCAGCGCTGTACATTAAATAGGGGTTGCAAATGACAGACGAATACAGACAGTGACACAGGAGGAGGAGAGAACTCTGCCCCTGAAGAGCTTACAATCTAAGAGGTGGGGGAATTAACACACAATAGGAGGGGGAATATTACACAGTATTTATATAGTGCCATCATATTACACGGTGCTATCCAAAGTCATGTCATTAGCTGTCCCTCAAAAGGGCTCACAATCTAATGTCCCACCATAGTCATATGTCATTAATACAGACTAAGGTCAAGTTTTTTTATGTGGGGGGGGGGGAGCCAATTAACCAAACAACATATTTTTAGTTTTTTTTTTGGAATGTGGGAGGAAACAGGAGATGTGGGAGAACCTGCAAACTCCATACAGATAGTGTCCTGGCTGAGATTCGAACCTGGAACCCAACGCTGCAAAGACCAGACACAGTGATCCCCATATATTGGCAGTAGCGCCATGCATACTGGCTGAATATGGTAAAAGCTGATCACTTGCCAAGTATAGTTCCACTTTAGGTTTCAGGTGTCACTCCCTGAGAGAACTGACAGCATTGTCTGCCTTCTCACTATTTAACATCTATAATGTCAAATCCAAGTGTTTTATGTTAACAGTAATATTCCTTTGATCTGAACTCACTTTCCAAATTTATAATAAACTTTTGTGGAGGACTTGCATAAACTTGCTGGCTAGTCCTTTGTCTATTATTAGGGGTTATAGGACATTATTAGGGGTTATAGAAAGCGGTGACATGAAGTCATAATACATATCATACTCAAGGACTCCCCCTTCCCTTTTATAGCATTGCTATAGTGTTCTGTAATTCTTCAACTGGTTTTCTACTTCACGGAGTTAAAGTTTGTAGGACAATTTCTCTCCCTTTCTCTTTAACAGTTGCAAATAAATGAATGACTTGGTCTTCTAAAATAGCCCAGCACACACCCATTATAATGATGTAAGGGATTCCCTGTGTACACATGGGGAATCCCGTCCTGCCGATTATGCCCACCGAGTAGCGGGCCGATAATTGCAAGGCGGTTGATCAACTCCAATGAAATATAAAATAGGTTTTTTTTGTACGCGTGTATTTTATATTGTGGTCAACAGTGCTAGCGGGCCGATGATTATTTATTTATATGACAGAGGCTGCGGGCCGGAGGAAATCTGAACATGGGCCGGATATTGGACATGCCTGGCCTAAACATTGACATTGTGAAAACGAATATGCTTTTAATCATACATTTACTTTCTTTCACTTATGACTCAGGGTTGGATCTTTGCTCTGCCTGAAAAATTCTTTTTTTTTGCAAATGTATATAAAACTGTGCTATAATATTCTGTCTGCTTTTAGCCCTTAAGAAAGTAAAAAACTGAGCCAAGCCTAATTTAGCATAGTGTCAGTGTTTCCAGTTGCTACAAGACGCACACATTACAAAGAGGAAGTCATCTATTCAGTATGGTCAAACTCAAAATTGTACACAGAATTTTAGTCTTTTAGACAAAAAGTACACAGACTTTTCAAATTAGTTCTATATGCTGAGTTTGGTGATAAATGATAAATGTGAGAACTGACTAAGATTTATGTTGTATTAACCCCCAGGCGGTATTCCCAAGTGTGGCTTGGGGTAAAAAAAAAACATGCAAAAAGCGGTAACCCCGAACCACACTCTGGATAGCTAAAACATAAAAACAACATACTTACCTTGGCGGCGTCCTCAGCGTTCTCCCCATCGGATCTCCTCCTCAGGCTTCCTCTTCTTCCGATCTTCAGCCCGCGAGTGCAGTGACGTTCCCTGGGGTTTTGAATATAATATATATTATACATGCTACTGTACAATTAATTTACAGTTTTCAGTATTTTTATGCACCCTTGTTCTAACAGATTTCTGTGTTTTTTTACTTAAAGTTTATTATTAAATTTATTAAATATTGGACATATTTCGGTAAGTTATGTCTAAGGATTATAGACCTACAATCTAAAATAAATTTCCATGCAAAACAACGTACCGCTTTTTGTGTAAAAAAACAGACAGAATTAAATCTCCAGGGGGGTGAAGTGATGACCACTGTAACCCTATGATTACACTATTATTAGTATTTTGATTAAAGTTATACTCCGTTGTACGATCACTTGTTCATTACATTCCCAACTAATTAGTTAGGAAGGCTCATAAAAGAAACAAACTGAATTGCTTGCCAAGAAATCTTAGACATCAATGACGTTCAAACCGTTCTGATTGATTTGTTCTCCATTTTTCTTTTGAGACCTTAATTTGATTTCAAGTTTAAATTATTTATTTGTATTTCAAACATTTTTAGTGTTTTTTTACAACATATTTGGGGGGAAAATTGAGATAGTCACATAACAACAAAAAATTAAAAGTCAAAGAGGTAAATTTATATAAATTCACGCATCATACAAAATCCAGATAACAACATAGACTTTTTTTGTTTTTAACAAAAATAAAACAAGTTTCCAACTAAATATATCATCACTATAGTATTCCATTATTATGACATACAACAGCTTCGTTAATGCAAAATAAATAACTTTTACATGATTAAATCATTTATTTGATACTTAAAAAATAAATGATGCATTGTAATACACAAAAGATACATTGTAGAGCAATTAAACTAAATTTATAAATCTGAAATATATATATGTTGT